>NC_061107.1:41444576-41452076 GCF_015104395.2 Macrobrachium nipponense | reverse complement strand
ACACTAGAGTTTTCCTTTTTTTATGGGTTCAGCAGGTAATTGCTTGAAGTCTATGTGAGTAAGAGATGTTTACAGGTGTCACGGGAACAGTTGACAGTGCCATTGGCTTTTCTTTTTCCCCTTTTGGACGTTAGCCATCGCTGACGTAAGTTTTTTTATCAGGATCGAGTTTGAATTTATTTTTCTCTCCAAACAGTTTGTGTAGATTTTTTAATATCTCAGTTCGAGGCTTGGAATTATTGTTCGGGAATGCGTTTATAATTTCAGCTGATTCATGCTGCAAGAGATTTAGGGGAGAATTTTTTTTCCTTTTTTGAATCCGTATATAATGGCACTACATTTTTTTCCTCTGGATATTTGTGTTCCGGAAATTGTTGGCCTCTTGCACGATACCTTTGTTGTGAATGTGGCAAATTTACCAGAGATAGGAAACTTGAATAAGTTTCTGGTGGCCTGTGCCGTAATGAATAAGGGGAAGCCTTTGATTAGACACTTTGGATTTGTAGTTTTGTTGTAATGAGTTATGCCACATTGATCATTTTTTTCTAGAATTTCCGCAATTTTATTTGCCAAGATTTTGCCCTTCTCAACAGTTATGCTAAACACAGAGTTTAAAGTTTTTGACAGTAACATTGAGTTCCTTAGAGATGCTTTTTGAGGTTATTTTACTGGAGATTTGGAGATATAATATTTTGGCTAGTTGATATTTATTTTGTTGGAGATAGTCCATAGTTTAGGCCTATGGTTTTAAGAGCTATGTTTAGTTCAATTATTTTTGCAGTCATTTTGGTGCAAATGGAAATCTTAGTGAGAGGAGATATGTGGCAATATTTTCAAGTGTATCAGCTAGATGCTTTGAGTGCACTTTTTGGAGACAGAGTTTCTTTTTTGATTACCCTGCTTGGAGATATAACGATTTTTTGGTTACTTGTTTTTATTCCACATGTGGTTATAAGGGAATATGGTGATTTGGAGTTATTAGTGAAATGGAAGGGAATATTTTTATTGCCGGAGTGGTATTATTATTAATATGGTAATATATCGGTTGCATTAACCTTTTGTGGTGAATTTTATTTGTGGTTGTGATTTTTGGAGCTGAATTTCCGTGGTTTTACAAGCCAAAAGGGGGTTATTGTGGTTCCTTTGGTGTGGTGGCTAATGAAGGCGAGTGGCATTACTGCACTCTGGTTTTATGGAGATGTTGCATATTTTTTATTCACCAGTGGGTGTTTTGGCGGCATATAATTGTGAAACTGTGGTTTTCTGTGGTTTATCCCGAATAGATGATAATTTGTTTTATATAATTGGAGTAATATCTTGTGGGAGTTATGTCTTTGGAGACAATTTTTGGGCACCTTTGTGATATCCTGGAGATAATTTTGTGAACTGTGATTATATGTGTTAGTATAGAATTCTTGGAGAATAATGGGCTTTCTGATGTTTCAAGTCTGACTAGACAAATCAATAGTGAAGTTTGAGCATATGAGGTGTTCACAGGTGGATTTTTGCTGATAATGCTGTGATGAGTCTGGTTGCTGACATTTTTTTCCTTCGGTGTTGATTATTCGGAGTTTCACACTATTCTCGGAGATCTATGTAAAGGGGTAGTTTTCCGGTCGTTTCTGGTCGATGAGATATGTTGCGATAGCAAATTCCGTGATGATACATATTTCGTTTATGAGGGAAAAGTTAGATTATGTATATTATATAAATTATGTGCTTTGTAATGGGAAAGTTCACTTATTATTGTTATTATTCATTTTTTTTTCTTTTCCTATGAGATTTGTCGTAATTGGGGATGTGAATTAGATGGAGCGATGTTTAGCATTATATTTCATGGAGGTTAATTATATAAGCAGTAAAGGGGTTTTGCTGTTAGACAGTAAAAGGGTTTTTACTGATTTTGTGGGTTACTGAAATATTAGAGCCTGAGAGAACATTTTTAGTGATAATTTGGGGCTGGATTTGTTACACTTTTTTTTCTTGTGAGTAATGAGAGTTTAAATGTGATGACAGTAGTCCGGGGAGTTTTTGAGTTGATGTGTGTGTGAGGTTGGCGAGTTTTTTTTTTTATGTTGTTGGAGAATTTGGTATTTTTCTTTATGGGGTTATAATGGTGATTTATGAAGTTCCTTCACGAGTTGTAGTTAGAAATTAGTTCAGTGGTTATATTAATGGGGTAAGTTGGAAAACGTTCAGTTAGTGTTTCTTGGAATTTTTGAGGTCATTATTTGACAGATGTGTGTCTGGGGTTAATTCTTCTTTAATTGACCTATGACTTGACTAACATACTGAAACACCATAAACATCGTTCCCCTACGCCTTCAACAAGACGTCCATCAACTACTGATGAGATGTATGTTACTGTTGTTCCCACATGTGAGAGTTTCTACAAGTCTACAGGGTTTTACGGCTCTTTTGGACTACGGAAGTCGCCAGTTATCTTCCACGGGTAGACGTTTCGCCTTTCTACAGTGTGTTTCACGAGTCTGTGTAGTTGCAATTGCAGAAACACAGGAGAATCGAAAGTTCAAGATGAGGAGAATTTTCTACCGTCAACTGTCATTATAGCCCAGATACAGGCTGTTCAAGATAATGTGTGATAGACATTGTACTGCCTAAAGACGTGCAGTTATTCTTATCAGTGTTTAATGAGCCGGCTAATGTGTTTTATGTGTATAAGCTGTTTTATGTGAGCTATGGCTAGGCATGTGCTAGCATTCTGGGTGGCTGAGCATTTGTTACATAAAAGAGGAATATATTAAGACAATATTTTTCAGATACCATCATAATGTGATGTGCTGTGACATTTCTTAGAATGTAGGAGTCATCAGTTTTCCCTTAGAGACAGTGTTCGAGGTGACAAACTTACGAATGATGACATATCTTTTTGGGTGGCGTGATATAAAAAATGCTCTCTTAGCAGATCAGTGCCTGTCCTGTCGCTATGGGTGCTTGATACAGAAGTGACTTTTGACACTGGATACAGGCAGTTCCTGGGTGTGGACAATGTGTGTGAGTTCGTGCGTGTGTGCGAGCTTTTCCCTACATACGAGAGTGTAAGGTAGCCAAGATGGGGAGATCTGTACAAGAGAGGCGAAAAGCAAGATCTCTTCTACAAAAGCTCTTTTTAAGAGAAGTGTTGTGAATATTGTATTGAATGGGTAAGCATACTTATTTTTAGCAAAAGTGTGGCTTGATTGTCTTTTGAATATTTATTTCAAAGATGTTCTATTTAATTTGATCTTTTGATTTTAATTGATAATCTTGTGCTTATCGAGGTGTTCTCCCGTCTTCTAACAGGCGATTCTGGAGAAAGGGGAACTGATATGAGAAAGGAGAATTGAATATGGTGACTTAATTGGTGTATTGACTATGTTGACTATGCCTAATGTTATGGCTAAACTACTGTTAGTTATTTGATTAATTATCGAGGGTTATCTGAGTTATTTGGACTTTCAGTTCAATCTTTCACTTGTTCATTTTGCTAAGAACCTGAGTTTTTTAGCTAATACTTTGCCCTTAAATAAATCTTTGGTTCTACTCTTAATATTTATATTGGAAAAGTGGAATGATCTCTTGATTATGTCCTTTACGTCTGCCATAGTAGTTGGAATGGGTTACTATCCCCTGTGTGTGTTAGCAGGTGTGAGCGTGCGTATATATTTCTTGAAGTTCCCAACGTTGGCATGTCAAAACCCGGCATGTACAGTTTTTTGCTGCCTGCCGCCATGTTTAAAGTGTTAACGTTGCGAGATTATCAGCATTTGGAGATATCTGGTATAAGTCAAAGGTTAGAGTTAGGAAACAGAATGGAAGCATCTTGATTAATTGGTCTAAAATGTCTAAATTTAAACGTTTTCATAACAGTTTCGAGATTTCATCTTGCTGGACTACTTCGTAATCTGAATCGTTGTTATCATCACAATTCTCCAATAATCAAAACTTACCAACGTTGAATATTCAAGGCCGTAGCTTAAGGTAACAGAATATGTTTAAACGTTTATAGAAAATGCTTTCATTACAATAGTAGAGTGGCAACGAACTCATTTTTATTCACTGTTGAGTATCTTCAAAATTATTTGCTCTCTTCTGACAATGAACTTCTCTAATTCGTTTTACCATTTTACCTTCATTTCCATTTCTATCCTCCTGCAATATCCAATTCCATACCCAACGGATAAACAGCCAAATAAAAACTGGTTTTCTGTAAAGCATATAATGCTGTATGACAAGGCCCGGTGGAGGCCTGTGTTGTTGGCACCTATAGTGGTGCCAGACGAACGATCATGGCCAAGTCTAATTTTAAATGGTATGATCAACACACCAATTTGCAGCCCTCTAGCATCAGTAGTTTTTCAACACCTGAGGGCGGTCGGAAAAATATAGAAGGACAGCCATTATAACCATCTCAATAGTATTGTTTTGCATAAAACGAAAAATTACAAGGCATTGTATAAACTTTCATAATGTTCCAAGTTCATACTTTGTAAAGTAGATTATCGTGAATAACATCCAATTGCCAAATAAAAACCTTACAGTACTTCCGCATACTTTTATTCCACTTTCCTCAAATGAAAACTTTTCCCCCCTATGAAATATTACCGTTTCGCTACTTTTTAATTTAGGAGATATTGTTTCTTTTGTTCTTAGGTTCTGTATATCATTTTGATACCATGGATAAGAGGAAAAATATACATATTTCTTATGAAAATAAAACTAGTTTGTTAAATCTTGAGAGAAGCAATTAAATACTGGGGTCTTGCCGAAATGAATATCAAGTACTATTTGTCATAAACAGTCCTTTATTAGTAGTAAACTGAAATGTTACGTATACTTTTATTACAAAGTCGCAATGGAGATTTTGTTTTAGTGGTCTGTCTCCTCTCTCATCACAGTTCTCGCTAAGAATTAGTTTCTTCACATTGTATACATGTGTAAATATTCATGTCACTGTTGAAAATAAAAACAACCTTCAAATATAACTTCCCTTACGATCAGAAAGTTTCATATTTCTAATGAAATGTAAAAGAAATTGTAATCCACCAGAAAGAGAACATAGAGTGGTATAATAAAAAGAATTCCTGCAGAGAAACTGAACAGGAAAATAGGAATTAGCTCACAATGAAAAGAGCGTCTCCAACTGATCGAATGTCAGTATACGCGGCTATGCAAGTATACATTTCCATCGTCTTATTCTGAGAAATACTTTATTCCTGCCTCTCATGTTCTGCATCTTGGCAGTGAATTTTTCTACGTTTTCCCCTCCGTATTGTTTTCCTCTTCGAAGGAATTCAAACCTTGGTCCCTGATATAATCTCGAGTCACATTGCAATAGTTATTAGAAAGACGAATCAAAGTCTGCAAGCTAAAGTACACAAAATAGCATATTTGAAGAAACAAAGAACCTAGTGACCTTTTATCAAATATGGTTATCAAATGTCCAAGAGGAAGGGGATATGCTGCAATCTCCCGTTAAACTATTTATTCTCGTTTTGTTCTTCGTATTCTGTTGTAATGCGACGAAATATTTTGAGTGTACCTGTTATCTTACTCATATTCACAGCAAATTATCGACTTGTCTCGCTTTTCTCTGTGCATTGCAGACGTTCGAAACAACTTTAGAATATGTTCCTCGCGTATATTTGTGCAATCATTTGTGTGGCCTAAGCTATTTGGAATGTTCCCCTTTGGGTAAGTAGTGATGAAATTTAATGATATTATATGCCTTTATGACTTTTTATACACTAACTGCAATAATATATTCGATAGTAAGAAGCAGAACAATTATGTGAAATCTGTGCTTGTTTCATCTGGAGTAATATTATATTTTACATAATATTATATATTATGTAAAATTAGTATATGATAACAGGACAATAGAAAGACAAATTTTACTCGACAAGAGGAACTTAATTGCTCATTCATTTTTCATCACAAATGTATTTAGGGTCAGCTTTGTGTTATCATGTGGATCAAATTGTTATTAATTTTACTCAAGTTTTTGGATTTTCGTTGAATTCATTGCATGAAGACAACAAAACAAGATCTGTGACCATTTTCAGATTTCATATTTATAGTAAGACATTCATTCATGTTTATCAGATTTAATCAATAACATTCTGCCATAAGAAAAACTCTAATATACTTTATGGGAAAGTAAGGGTGTCATATTTATATTATATGCAATTTGAATGGGCATTAGCGATATTCATAAATGATTCATTTACATTTTCTTGAAATGTTATTTTACTAAGCAAAATTATAATTATTCCATATTACTTAATTACATTGTGAACAAGTAGATAGGAAAATAATCGTAGGAAGTTGACTTCCCATTTCATAAGTTACAGAATGATGATGAATATATTATATGATGTATGTAAAGATATATCGACTCCCGCCTCATATGTCATAAGACTTTCCCACTCGTAAACAAATTTCACTCAATGATCTGAGCTCATTGGAAATTTAAAAATACAACCAGACATCAGGAATGGTAAGTTTAATTTTTTTTTAATTCTTACTTATGCTATGCAATTTTTCATTACTGTAAAGAAACGGTACATCGATAACATTATCCCATTTCTTAATATTATAATGCTCAGATGAACTGCAAGTGAATAGGTAAAGGGGACTGTAGGGGGTTTAAGGGCATTTTGCCGTTGAAGTACCTTGGAACGACGATCATTTGCTAAATAGCGTTTACTTCCAAGAATGACGAGTCCAACACACGAGCTTCTAGTGTACTACTTCCAGTTTACTGTCGGACCCATTGGCCTGGAACCTGGATGTCATTCTGGCCCCTTGGAGGCAGCGTTGATATTTAGGCTTCATCTCCGTTCGGCCATTACCAGAAAACTATATTGATTCCTTTTGTTAACCCTGTTCAAGTATTAACCTTTCTTTAAAAAAAATAAAAAATAAAAGCCTCGGTAACACCTGGGTCTGCCAGAACCATATATAATCGAAGGCTGTATATGCAAACTGTGTTTCATCTAATGAATTCCTTTAGCATGTACAGTTAGTAGGCGCTTATAACAACAATATAATGCAGTTATCGGGGTGTAGATAGAAAAATATTAATATACCAGTTTTATTCAAGGTAAATCATAATGACAAAATTAATGATTTTTGGGCATTAGCAATATACAACAACAAATCTGAATAATAGACTGAAAACAATTGTCGTACTTTGACTGAATGAGGCTCATCAAAGGGTAAAACTCAAATCCCACACAACATACCCACAGCTTGCAAGGGAGGAGCACAAATATCATAAAAAAAAATTTTAGCTGTTATTTTTTACGATTATTGTCAACCCCCGTAAAGGGTCATTCAGGCACTACTGGTATACTACATCAGTGTCTTTATGTATCCTGTATGCATATTTCAGTGAACAAGAGACCTATCATAACCAAAGTTTTGTCTTACTAATAATTCTAGACACTCATGAAACACCTTCACCATAGGTACGCTCGGATCTCGCGAATCCGTACA
>NC_061107.1:41429576-41442076 GCF_015104395.2 Macrobrachium nipponense | reverse complement strand
ACAATGTTTACCAGACATTACCCCTCTTAATTTTATATCTTATGGGGTTATATCAAGGATAAAGTGTACAATACACCAGTACCTCAATATAGTTCTAGACCTTAAAAAAAACAAGAATTAACAGCTGCCCTTAGTAATGGTAACTGATGGACGATGTAGGAGAAATACCTGGCATGAAGATAGAATTTCGCTTAGACTTACTCGGGGCAACAAAGGGAGCAAATGCTGAAAATTTATTAGTAATTTTAAAAAACTTAGTCATTATAGGTTTAATTGAAATAAAACCTGAATACCTCTACCGATCATGGTTTGTGTGTAATAAAGGTCCAAATTCCGGGAAAAGACTTTATGGACACCCTGTATATATATATATATATATATATATATATATATATATATATATATATATATATATATATATATATATTATATATATATATATATATAATCCTTCTGGATTTCTTATAAATTTTCAAAATATGTTAGTTTAATTTTCCCGCATCTGTGAATAGTTCTTTTAAACACATGAGTCTATATTATGAATCATCCTAATCCTTTTTTAAAGAAAATAGTAGTTACCTTATTATCCCTATGAATATTAATTCAGGGTTCTTCTTTATGCAAATGTCTTCAGCAACATCAGACATATTCTTAAGTAACGGAGATGGTTTAAAAGCGGCATTAAGTATGTGTATGTAAATATGAGCGTGTATATATTACATTGAAATGTTCTGTAAACATTAGACGCACATCATGCAGAATGCCACATGAACAAGAACATATGAGGACATTAGCAAATCCTTCCTGCACTAACTACTCAGTTCCCTGGAGATACATTCAGCATACGAAAATACCAGGCCAGTTTTTTTTTTCTTTCTTTTACATGTAGAAAAATTGATGAGTCTATCCCCAACCTCAGTGATTCTGCTCTCCTGTCTGCGGGAGGTCCCTATTGATCCACCGGTGTCAAGTGCGGTTGGAGAATTCCAGGATCTTTTTCATGATTGTTCGTTTTCTAGAACAAAAATAAATATAATGAAAAACATGAACAATTTAGAAACTTAAATAACTAGTTATATAATATGATATGTTTCGAAATTTTACTGAAACATCTTACATTACATATTCTGTTACTTCAGTTCCCTCAACTGGTGGTTTACGTTTATTTCTTTTTAAGGCAAGTAAGTGTAAAATTAAAGTCCTAGAATTCTGCAAATACACTTCTATATTATCAATCCTATCATGCAAAAAATAAGTAAGTGATGTTGAGTATTTGCTTTTATTTTTACACAGATTAATAAACTGCAAAATACAAAAAACCTCTGAGATTAGATTCTCAGCTAAGAAAGCACTGTAACAAATCGTTAACGCATATGTCAATTGTTTCCTTTAAGGGTATTTTATTCACTAACATACCCTTAAAGGAAACAATGACACATGCGTTAATTAACGATTTATTTAAAGACCACGATAAAATTAAAAAGTTTTCTAAACAACAGTTTCATCAGTTGTTATCACTAGATGTAAGTGATTGTTTCGTTATGTTTAACAAGGAGGTATATAAGCTGGAAGACGGCGTAGCAATGGGTAACCCATTCGGACCAACACTAGCCAATGCTTTCCTTTCTCATTATGAAGAAGAATGATTGAATGAGTGTCCCGAAGATTTCAAACCTCTTGTGTACAGGCGATATGTCGATGACACATTCTTAATCTTTAAATCTAATAACCACATTTCGCTGTTTTTAGAATACTTGAACTCAAAGCACAGCAATATCGAATTCACTTCAGAAACCGAGGCAGAAGGAAAGCTGGCCTTTCCTGATATACTGATCAGCCACAGTGAAAACGGGGTTGACCACCAAAATGTCCTCATTTATTCCTATTCAGTTCAAGAGAAATTTGATTACGACCTTAACATCGAGAGCCTGTAAAGTATGTTCCAATCATGTTAATATGGACCTAGAGTCTAATTTCATAAAGCAGTGCTGAATTTTCAATGGCTTTAGCAAAAGTTTTACGAATACGTATATGGGAAAGGAGCTTGAAAAACTATTACTTTCAAAACCTACAACTGTCACTATCAACAGAGAAGTTAAGTATTTTCCCATCACGTTTCTTGGAAATAGGTCCTTTAATGTTAAGAAAAGTTTAACCAGACTTTTGCATGAATTCTACCGGCAAATAAACATTCGAGTGGTATTTAAGCCAAAATCTACATTACAAAAAATCTATGCGGGAGTTCAGGGTTCGCATCTTCGAATATCTCGGAAGATCTGTTAGGACAAATAGGCTATTAAACAAACCACCATTTAGTGCTATTCGTCAACACTCTGAAGAATATGACCATCCTATCAATGTAGATCCTTTTCAGTCCTTACTTGCAGAACCAACGAAATGGAGCACGGAGTGGTGGAGTCTCTATGTACCCTATGAGATAAACCCTCTCTTTGTTATAATGAAAGGTCTGTTGAACTGCTGTGTTTTTAGACCTTTTCTGCTCTCTTTCACAAGAAACATTGTGTATTTCTCTATATTTTTAAGATTTTGCTGCGAGTTTAGGTTATGTCTTGTAATTATATAATTTTATATTATTTTATTTTTGCTTTTTAAATTTTAATGTAACTTATAGTAATTATGAAATTATATTTTATCTTAAGTGTCACTAATATTCCATTATAGATTGCCCAATGATGGAGGAAAGTAAATCTCCGAAACTAATCACAAACAAAGATGCTCTTCATTCAAGCCCTGGTTTTAATATTTATTATTCGTCTCCTATATCCACAGAACTCTTCTATTGCTGAAATATATATATGTATATATACACACACACACACACACACACACACACACACACATATATATATATATATATATATATATATATATATATATATATATATCTATATATATATATATATATATATATATAAGTATATTATATCATTATATTATGGGCTATTGTGGGATTCAGTGCGGAATCTTACTCAGCATCAAGAGTCGATACGCACCCTAGGAGTTTGCTTATGGATCCCACATAGGTCCCCGATTGACATTTGGCGTAAGTAAGTATTCTCGCAAATAACACTAGAGGACATATAAGGCGATAATGGTTCTTTAGTTCTATATATATATATATATATATATATATATATATATATATATATATATATATATATATATATATTATAATATATGTATATATATATATATATATATATATATATATATATATATATATATATATATATATTATATATATATTATGAGTAAACATTTGGATCCTTTTGGATCCTCTTTTTTTTTTCTTTTTTTTCAGCCAAACTTGAATTTTGATTAGTAGTTTTGGCTGGTAAGGTCGAAATTCACAATATAAAGAGGGAAGCGAGAGCTATACAGTAACCTATTTCCCTGTTTTGAAATAGTTGAGAATTTCCCTTCTGGCCCGCATTAGGATCGGATAAGGGGTTCCTCGAGAGTATTTTGACCTTAGATGTTTTTTCCTCTGCATTGTTATAAACCAAAATGAAAGACGAACCCCCTTTTAATGACTTCTCCTTCGGGATTAGTTCCTGGATGACAAATGAGCTGTCATACCCGGTCAGGGTGGGTTGCTGACCGATGTCGGCCTCCACGATAGGGCCACTCACACCTAAGGTACTAGATATCCATTTTTATTGTAATATAGTCCCAGTTTAATTTGGAGGCAGCTGTTAAAGTAAGAACTTTCTGCCATGTCGCTAAATTTCACACATCTCATGGGAAGGGGTCTCTAGCTTATCATTGCCTTCCATTTTACCTGACCCGACCTTTATCATTCTTTTCGGAACCTTGAGTTCCCAACTCCGCCTCCTCGCACCTGCATACCCCTTGACCTCTCTCAAACTACCTGCCCTTGTTTTGTACTCTCTATTTTCGAACTTTCCTGCAATGCAGAGGTAAATTTACATTTTTATACAATATCTTATCTCTATTTCAGGTTTCCTTTTCTGTGTCAATCCATATCATACATGGACTGATTAGACATTCCCCTTCTCTTGATATTAAAAACCTTGCCATGTGACACTTTCCTAGTCTAATCTTCTAATTACTCTTGGTATTTGTTCAAAACACGTTTCCAAAATCATTTCATGTTATAATCATTTGTCTTATTGCTCATATCATGAACATATGTTTATGAGCTCTGGCTATCTTCAAATGTTCTGTGACAGCATCGAAGATGTATCTCCTACGTGGTAGTATATTTCGATTAATAATTTACGTGCATTTAAATTTAATAACTATTTGAAAGTCTCAAAATGAACAGAAAACTGCATTTTCATCAATCACATCTCCTTATGATTATTTATTAATTTCCCCTATGATCTCCATCGTAATGAAATTATTTTAATTTCATAAATCTTCACCTAAAACCTTTTCATCGGCCCTCATCTTCATTTGTCCTTCTCCCGTTCTGTCATACGTGCCAAGATTTTCTACATCGTGTACCTGTAGATGATTCCCCTGATTTTATGAAACCTTGTAGGGACCAAAATTAACTTATGCTTAAACCATTCAAATTTCTATTATCCTTTATTCATACTTATTTCTATGTTCATATACCACCAAGCTGTATCAGTATATATTCTTATCTTATTCATATCAAATATACTGGCATATTTAAACTATTTATTGTACATATTAAATACATACATACATACATACATACACACACATATATATAAATAAATATATATATATATATATATATATATATATATGATATATATATATATATATATATATATATATATATATATATATATATATATATATATATATATATATATATATATATATATATATATATATTATATTATACATATATATATTATACATATACGTATATATAATATATATATATATATATATATATATTATATATATATATATATATATATATATATATATATTATATTAAACGAAGTACTTATTTTAGACGATTAGTAGTCAACGTCTGCTTTCCTGCTAAAACTTCCAATAACTAAACGGATCTGTTAACGAATCCTTCTCTCTCCAGCTTTATAGTATAGTACATCCCATGCACAGCTTGAATTGCAAAAGTATGACAAGACTTTTTCGCAAAACCGAGCCCTTCCCTCGGACACCCTGATGTTCAGAAATCCATTTTAAGTCGCTTGCAACATAATTAGTGTATCATGCACGAGGAAGAATTAATTGCTGCTTCTTGCACGGCACAATTGTCTGCTATTAAAGATGCTCCACGAATAATCCTGCCTTGGTAGACTTCTGCTTGAGGGAGTTATTGAAGGGGGAGAGTTCCTTACACAACATGTTCTGCTTCCTTACTTACCTCTGTAACGTTTGATCAAAATAAAAAGGATTTAAGTTATTTTAAAGTAAATAACTAGAAAGTTCTTGTTTAAGAAGATTTCGAACTAACTCTGAGGAAGTTTGGAGGGCCACTGAGAGGATGGAAAATCTAAAGATATCTCTCTCTCTCTCTCTCTCTCTCTCTCTCTCTCTCTCCCTCTCTCTCTCTCTCTCTCTCTCTCCATTATGTTGCTAAACGCCTCCCCACCCCGCCACAAAAAAAAACATAGCGGAAAATTCAATCAATTATTTTTGCTCTGTAGTTTAGCGCTTTACAGAGGCTTGCGGTCAAGCAAATATCTTGCTTGCTTGTTTGCCTGACATCATAAAAATGATTTATATATTAGAATAATAATAATAATAATAATAATAATAATAATAATAATAATAATAATAATAATAATTAATACCCCTCCTACTTGCTGAAGCCTTACGGAGAGGGGCTCGCACTCCAGCGGGATCCTCACCAAGGAGATGAAGAAAGCGGCGAAGGAACTGAAGGAGAAAGAGAACATCAAGGTGCGACGCGCGACAAGACGGCAGCCTTCGTCTTGATTGACACTGCTGAATACCACGAGAAGCTGGATGCCATTTTGTCCGACGAGAGCAAGTTCGAGCGCCTGACAAGAAACCCGACAGACGACATCAAGAGGGAGGCCAAACGGGGTCATCAGTGTAGTGACTGCTGCGACTAACGCTGTCCACCTCCCGACCATACAAGGAGACTACAGCCTGGGTTATCTATATGGTAAAATAATAATAATAATAATAATAATAATAATAATAATAATAATAATAATAATAAAATAATAATGATAATAATAATAATAAATAATGAACAAAGTAACCTCCGTAATGAGGCTATAATATTGACAGTCAAAAGCCACAGTAGTGTTGAAATATATTATTGTACAATGGTAAAAATACAAGGAGAGACTTTTGGATATTGCTCCGTATCCCTCTTTAGTCCTACTGATGGTCAAACAATGGAGGGAGCGTTACAACAGCGCAAAAAAAATATATAATAATAATAATAAAAAATACTGGTTCAAGGCTGATGGATTTAAGTGTTGGTCATGAAATCCCCATTCGGTTTTTTCTGTTGGCGAGGCGGCTGGAACGGTGAAGTGGTCGTTCAGGCGATTCCAGCTCAGCAGACACTCCATCGGCGCCATAACTTGAAGCTATAGTAACCTCAATAACCTGGGATAAAAGAGAGATGGGAGCAACATCAGCGGTCTCACAGTCACCAGACATATGAATCCTAAAATCGTTGACAAAGTGGCCAATTATTAAAGAATTGGTAAAACTATCTTCATCAGTGAAGGTTTTGTTCCCTTCAAAAGCACACCCCTTTCTAATAGCCGCTCCTTCCACTAAGCGCCGAACACCAACATCCCCACTCTTAAAAATGACAGAGGCACCATTCCATTTGATGTTGTGTACTGAAACGAATGAATGTGAAACAAGAGCATTATTCATTGCATGGAGTTCATAGGCCTTACTTCCAAAGCTCTTCGTATTTGTGATAATGAGCTTTTAGAACTTGAGCTTCAGCATATCTTCAATGTTTATAAGGGTCTGAAATATCCCACTCACATTATAGAAAGAGCTATCTCTAAAGCAAAATTAATATATTACGGTATGAATGCAGCAGGTAATCCAAATGTGGTAAAAAATAAGAAGTATCTATCCATAGCTTACAATCCAAAACTGGAAAATACCTGCTATCTTGCAAATAGTAAGCAAAAAGAAATTCAAATTGACTTCAATTTTAAAAATACACTCAGAAATCAGTTAGTATGCAATAATAACAACAATGGTAGTAGGAAAACACCTGGTGTTTAACAAATTCCCTGGGCCAATTGCCCTCAGAAATACTTTGGAGAAAGTGGGCGGGGTTTGGATGTAAGACTTTCTGAACATCGTAGGACCTATGAACTCCATGCAATGAACTCTTGTTTCACATTCATTTAATCCAGGACACAATATCAACTGGAATGATGCCTCTGTCATTTTTAAGAGTGGGGATGTTGGTGTTGGGCGCTTAGTGGAAGTTAGCTTCTATTAGAAAGCGGTGTGCTTTTGAAGGGAACTTCACTGACGAAGATAGTTTTACCAATTCTTTAATAATTGGCCACTTTGTCAACGATTTTAGGATCATATGTCTGGTGACTGTGAGACCCCTGATGTTACTCCCATCTTTCTTTCATCCCAGATGACTGAGGTTGCTGCAGCTTCAAGTTATGGCACCGATGGAGTGTCTGCTGAGATGGAATCACCTGAACGACCACTTCACTGTTCCAACTGTCTCGTCAACAGAAACAACCGAACGGGAATTACCAGACCAACACTTAAATCCATCCGCCTTGAGCCATTATTTTTTTCTTTTTTTGCTGTTGTAACGCTCCCTCCATTGCGTGACCATCAGTAGGACTGAAGAGAGGCATGAAAGTCTCTCCATCTATTTTTACAATTGTACAATAATATATTTTAACACTACTGTGGCTTTTGATTGGCAATAATAATAATAATAAAGAATATATGTAGACTCAAGGTGTAGCTCAAGTCAAAACTCATCGCCGGAAATATGATAAAAGCCATAAACACAAGGGCCGTGCCGTTAATCAGATACAGCACAGGAATAGTGGAATGGACGAAGGCAGAACTTCGCAGCATAGACCAGAAAATGAGGAGACACATGACAATACACAAAGCACTACACCCAAGACCAAATACGGACAGACTATACATAACACGAAAGGAAGAAGGGAGGGGACTACTAAACATAGAGGACTGCGTCAACATCGAGAACAGAGCACTGGGGCAATATATGAAAACCAGTGAAGACGAGTGGCTCAAGAGTGCATGGGAAGAAGGACTGATAAAAGTAGACGAAGACCCTCAAATATAAAGAGACAGGAGAATGCCAAGCAGAACAGAGGAATGGCGCAACAAACCAATGCACGGACAATACATGGGACAGACTAAAGAACTAGCGATGACACGTGGCAATGGCTACTGAGGGGAGAGCTCAAGAAGGAAACTGAAGGAATGATAACAGCGGCACAAGATCAGGCCCTAAGTACCAGATATGTTTAAAGTACAATAGATGGAAATAACATCTCACCCATATGTACGAGGTTTGTCCGTAAAAGAAGGTTCTCAAAGATTTTTCACAATGAAAGACATGATTATTGGCATTGAATAATAGATTTTTGGAAAGCTTAGATTTTTTCCTATTTTTCGACATAATCGCCATTGAGATCAATGCATTTTCTGTAGATTTCACATAGTTGGAAATGAATGTCCTTACCTCAGTGTGAGGCACCTCTAATGTCTACCAGAGAGTTGCTAGTGCATCTTCCGGTATATTTTGCATCTTTCAATATTGGATGGTCTGGGATGCAGCTTAGATATTTGTCGAGCTTATTCTTAAACACATCTACGCTCACTCCTGTTATATTCCTCAGATGAACTGGCAATGCATTGAATAGACGCTGCATTGCCGATGCTGGTGCGTAGTGGATTAATGTCCTGTGTTCTTTCCTTATTTTTCCTGGTGTTGTTTTGGGCACTATTAATCTACCTCTTGCTCTTTCTGATATTTTTAGCTCCATGATGTTTTTGGCAATTTCTTTTATCTGTTTCCATACCTGAATTATCATGTAGCGTTCTCTTCTCCTTTCTAGACTATATAATTTTAAGGATTGTAGTCTTCCCCAGTAGTCAAGATCCTTAACTACTTCTTGTATTCCATGTTGTAAAGGATCCTTGTACACCTCTCTATCTGTGCAATGTCCTTTTGATAGTGTGGGTACCATATCATATTGCAATATTCAAGTGGACTACGAACATATGTTTTATAAAGGGCATAATCATGTGCTTCAGGGTTTTTTCTTATGTTTTGAAGTGCCGTAACAACATTCCCATTTTTGCTTTACATTTTGCCAATAGAATTGCTATTTGATCATTGCATAACATGTTCCTATTCAACATCACACCAAGGTCTTCAACTGCTTCCTTATTTGTGATTGTCTCATCATTAGGTCCCCGCCTATATGCATATAGCTTTCCTTCTGTCTCCATAATTTATTGATTCAAATTTATCAGTTAAATACCATCCTATTTTACCTGCTCTTGCAAAATACATATACTCTGTTAAGGTCTCTTTGTAGTGCTTTCCTATCTTCATCACAAGCAATTTCTCTACTTATTCTTGTGTCATCGGCGAAACTACTCACTACCGAGTCCTTAACATTACTGTCTATGTCTGCAGTCATAATAATAAACAGTAATGCAGCTAACACCGTACCTTGTGGCACACCGGATATTACCTTAGCTTCATCCAATTTATCATCGTTTGCAATAACTATCTGTTTTCTGTCGTGTAAAAATTCTTTTAACCATCTACCTACTTTATCCAATATATTATATTTTCTAATTTTCTTCGGTAATATATTATGATTTACCTTGTCAAAAGCTTTTTCAAAGTCTAGATAAACCACATCTGTTTCATTTCCGCTTAACATATTTTTGTATATGTTTTCACAGTAGACTAACAGTTGGGTTTGTGTACTTTTTCCGGGAACTAAACCATGTTGTCCTATATTAAACAAATTATTTTTTATCAAATGTTTCATAATATTTCATGCACTTTCATAATATGTGTTGTTAGACTCACAGGCCTATAATTACTTGCCTCTAGTTTTGATCCACTTTTGAAAGTATGGGTAATATATGCTAATTTGTGCTCATCATAAATCTTGACTGTATCTACACTTTGTCTTAATAATATTGCAAGTGGCTTTGCGATAGAATGAACTACTTTCTTTAACAAAATAGCAGAGACACCATCAGGCCATGCTGTTGCTCCATTTTTAATTGCATTAATAGCCTGCACAATATCAGCTTCATTAATATCTATGTTTGCTAAATATTCACTATTTTCATCCCATACTTCTATATCATTATCTCGATTATCAATTCTAGGGGTGAATTATCTCTTATATCGTTCTGCCAATATGTTGCATATTTCCTTTTTTTCATTCGTTAATCTCCCTTCAATTCTTAGAGGCCTATTTCTATTCTTCTTTTATTCATCTTTTTTGCATACGAGTACAATAGTTTGGGGTTTTGCTTGATATTTATTAGGGTTTTTTCTTCCAAGTTCCATTTTTCATTTTTTTATTGCATAATCTTTTGTTCTGCATTTTCTATCTTACTTTTTAGTTCGATCACTTTCCATGCAATTTTTTCTTTTGCAAGACCTTTTTTCCGCTTTCTGATTTTCTGGAACAAGATCCTTCTGTCTTTTGGTATGCATGACTGATTTTTATTTTTCTTCTTCGGTATATATTTATCCACTATTTTCTCTAATATTTTATATAATATCTCCGTATTTACCTTTATATCATCACTTACGAAAATGTTATCACGATCTTTGTTTAATTCTTCATTTATTTCTGACCATTTTATATTTTTACTGTTGAAGTTGTATTTTCCATAGCCTTCCCATTTTTTCATTTCTTGCTTATCTCTGTTTTCACTTGCTTTGGAATGGACTGTTAATTCTATGACATTATGGTCTGAAATACTCGCATTATAAACTATTTTTTCTTTAACATAATTCACCTCATTCACAAGTACTAGGTCTAAAGTATTTTCATTTCTTATTGGCAGGTGATTTATTTGTTGAATGTTGTATTCTAGTAGCATATCTAATGGCTTTTTGAATTGCCTCTTATCTTCTGCACTACTATTACTCTCTTTTTTATATGTATAACTACAGCCACAATCTCCTCTTCGTTCTTTCCAGTCTACGAAAGGAATGTTAAAGTCTCTGGATAGGAGAATAGTCCAGTCTTTGTGATTTCTACATATATCATCAAATTTTTCTACTATTGTCTCAAACTCTTTAGTATTAGAGGGGTCTATATATTACTATGTTTATTAATTTTTCAGATTCAAATACTACCGCTATTAGTTCACATTCTGAGTTACTATATTTCTCATATATTTTTCCTTGTTTTTTGCCTTTCCCATATATCGTGGTTCCCCCTTGATTCCTATTTTTTTCTATCTGATCTATAAGTTTGGAACCATTTTATTTAATCGTCATTACCAGTCTCTTGGGAATACCAGTTTTCACTTATATTCATTATATCTATTTTCTTTTCAATTTGGGTTAGTCCTTCTAAGTACTCTATTTTTCTTTTTGAGTTACTCGTAACTAAACCCTACGCATTCATCACTATGATGGTTTGCGTGTTATCTCCTTCATTTGATAGGGGTAATAATAAGGATTTTCCCAAGTCTCTTTCCTGTTCTGGTATGTTGTTCTTTTCTTCATTTCCAGAAATTCTGACATTAAAAAATCCAACTTTTCGATAATATTTGATCTTCCTTTATCATAATTATTCATTTTGTGTCTGAATCTGCAATTTTCTCCATATCTGCAATATCCCCTAGCATCGTACATACAGTATTTATCTCTTGAACTGTAGAATCTTGGAGCTAAGGCTTGGAAATTCTTTGCTGACACTCCATATCACGGTGATGGCTTGCTTTTTTCCTTCACCGCATGTTCTTTGTTCCTCTCTTTATTTGTTTCTTTCCTATTTTGAATTGTATTATTTTATTGATTATTTAATTGATTTTGATTCATGGCTACAGGTTGCATATATTTACATTTTTTTTTGTCGAAATTACATCCTTTTCTTTCTTTTAGGTTTTGCATATTTTTGGATGTAGATCTCTGCAATCATCCTCATAGCCATCTAGGTATGCACATTTACCATAGATTTCATAGTTGTGACATACCTTGGGATGTTTGTAGTAACATCTTTCTCCGAATCTGCAATTCCCTCTTTTCAAAAGGGTGCAGACTTTGTCTTTCTTGCTTATTTTTCCCTCTTTCCCATCAGTGTGCAGATCTGGGTAGAGCCTCTTCGGGATTTTATTTTGTGTTGTCATGTCGTAATTCATTTCTTTGTATGTATGCTGCTTGATTGCCTCATATGTAGTATCAATGAGTATCTCTGCATCCATACTCTTATCTTGTTCTTTGTTTTCCTTATTTTTTTTCTCTCATTTCAGTTTTGTTTTCTTCTCTTTCGTTATCC
>NC_061107.1:41424006-41429076 GCF_015104395.2 Macrobrachium nipponense | reverse complement strand
TAATTGAAAATATATAATACTAGCCGAAACAAACAATTAAGTGAAAGTTCAAAGTAATAATGAAATTTACTACCATATTATTTAGAATAGGGAAGCCTATTTAGGTTTCCACCTTGAATATTCAGGCAACCTATGAGTAAAATTAAATAAACCAATTCTTCGAAACATGCTTAATCAAGTAGAAGATACGTAGTTATTAGAATTACAAATGCAAGTAAAGCAAATTATGATGCGTAGCGACAGCAGTGCATTTTCCACACATATTTCTGATTTATTTTACACTTTTTTATTTTGTTTAATCAGAGCTGATTCTACCATCTGGCTTTTGAACCGACAATTGCTGCTATAAATTATGCATGACAAATTCCAGTTTACTTTGTGATTATTGTTATCTATATGGTTAAAAATAACTGAGCTCTGTTGTCCATATCTAACTGAATGTTTGTGTTGTATTAATCTCTGGGGGAGTAATTTACCTGCAAAGTTGATGAAAGATTGTTCACAGGCGAGGCAAATGATTTCATATACTCCTGGGTCTTTGGGTACTGGCTTTTATTGCATGTGAATCAGGTATTTGGCTAAGGTATTAGGTAGCTAAAAGCAAAAGGGTTAGAGTTTCCAAGTGTCCAAATCAGTGTCTTAATCCTGTCCATGTGTGAGATTTTTATTTTATTGCTGGGCATCCCTCTGGTCTTGTTTTGGGGAGGATGGTACAAGATTATGCTATTGTTATGGATTGCTTTCTCAATTATATGATTAGGGTACTTTAAAGACAAGATGACAGCTGCTTACGAACTTGTTCAAATTTTTTTTTTTCCAAGAAATCCAGGATCTACAGTTTTTGAGAAAAATTATCCCCCTATTCGGATCATTTCCCACTAGCCCTTGACAAAATAATAAAGTTAGTTGAATTATATGTATCAAATAACGTCCTTTCAGTTCAGGGAGTCATTCTGTAAAGAAAAGTTCGGGTGCAGCATGGGCAGCCATTTGTATCCCGTTTTAGCTAATCTATACGTGGAATATTATAAAATGTAATAATAAATGTAATAAAACCTCGATATGTTGTGGATGATATACTATGTAGTTTAATATCCAAACATTTTGGGGTAATTTCAATGAATTTCTTTCAAAATGAAATGCATATTGCCCAGCTTCTAATCTAAGGTTGAATGGGAACAGACAAAAATATTCCTTTTCTTAATATTTTGATAATTAGAGGCACAGCAGAATAAATATTTACTATATACAGAAGATAACATTTTCACTTTCACATATTCACTATTTCAGTTAGCATGACGGCCATCAGCTACTGACGAGATGTATGTTACTGATGTTCCCACATGCAAGAGTTTCTACAAGTCTACAGGGTTTTACGCCACTTTTGGACTACAAAAGTCGCCAGTTGTCTTCCACGGGGAGACGTTTCGCCTTTCTACAGTGTGTTTCACGAGTCTGTGTAGTTGCAATTGCAGACACACGGGAGAATCGAAAGTTCAAGATGAGGGGAATTTTCTACAGTTAACTGTTATTATAGCCCAGATACAGGCTGTTCAAGATAATTTGTGATAGACATTGTACTGCCAAAAGACGTGCAGTTATTCTTATCAGTGTTAAATGAGCCGGCCAATGTGTTTTATGTGTATAAGCTGTTTTATGTGAGCTATGGCTAGGCATGTGCTAGCATTCTGGGTGGCCGAGCATCTGTTACATAAAAGAAGAATATATTAAGACAATATGTTTCAGATACCGTCGTAATGTGATGTGCTGTGACATTTCTTAGAATGTAGGAGTCATCAGTTTTCCCTTAGAGACAGTGTTCGAGGTAACAAACTTAGGAATGCAGACATATCTTTTTGGGTGGCGTGATATCAAAGTTGCTGTCTTAGCAGATCAGTGCCTGTCCTGTCGCTATGGGCGCTTGATACAGAGGTGACTTCTGAAACTGGATACAGGCAGTTCCTGGGTGTGGACAATGTGTGTGAGTTCGTGCGTGCGTGCGAGCTTTTCTCTACATATGAGAGTGTAAGGTAGCCAAGATGGGGAGATCTGTACAAGAGAGGCAAGAATACTGTGTTGAATGGGTAAGCATACTTACTTTTAGCAAAAGTGTGGCTTAGTTGTCTTTTGAATATTTATTTCAAAGATGTTCTATTTCATTTGATCTTTTGATTTTAATTTAAAATCTTGTGCTTATTGAGGTGTTCTCCTATCTTATAAGAGTCGGTTCTGGAGAAAAGGGAACTGATCTGAGAAAGGGGAATTGAATATGGTGACTTAATTGGTGTACTGACTATGTTGACGATGCCTAATAATATGGCTAAACTAATGATAGTTATTTGATTAATTATCGAGGGGTATCTGAGTTATTTGGACTTTTAGTTCAATCTTTCACTTGATCATTTTGCTAAGAACCTGAGTTTATTTAGCTAATACTTTGCCCTTAAATAAATCTTCGGTTCTACTCTTAATATTTATATTGGAAAAGTGGAATGATCCCTTAATTATGACCTTTACGTCTGCCATAGAAGTTGGAATGGGTTACTATCCCCTGTGTGTGTTAGCGCGTGTGAGCGTGCGTATATATTTCTTGAAATTCCCAACGCATGTCAAAACCCGGCATGTAGAATTTTTTGCTGCCTGCCACCATGTTTAAAGTGTTAATGTTGCGAGATGATCAGCATTTGGAGATATCTGTTATAAGTCTAAGGTTAGAGTTAGGAAACAGAATGGCAGCATCTTGATTAATTGGTCTAAAATGTCTAAAATGATAATGTCCAATTGCCAAATAAAAACCTTGCAGTTCTTCCGCATACTTTTATTCCACTTTCCTCAAATGAAAACTTTTCCCCCATGAAAAATTACCTTTTCGATACTTTTTCATTTAGGAGATACTGTTTCTTTTGTTCTTAGATTCTGTATATCATTTGATACCATGGATAAGAAGAGAAATATACATATTTCTTATGAAAATAGAACTATACTCGGTTTTTTTCCATCTGTCCATCCGCCTGTGGTGGTCGCGCATGGTAACACTGCGTCCCAGGCTTTAAAATAGTTACGCTATGTCTAAGTTTTAGGTAAATAAAACGATATCTTGGTGTACATTTGCACCGTTAATATTCGAATTAAAATATTTAAAGCCCGGGACGCAGTGTTACCATGCGCAAACACAACAGGTGGATGGACAGATGGAAAAAAACAGAGTATAGGTTGTGAAATCTTGAGAGAAGCAATTAAATACTGGGGTCTTGCTGAAATGAATATCAAGTACTAATTGTCATAAACAGTGCTTTATTAGTTGTATACTGAAATGTTACGTATACTTTTATTACAAAGTCGCAATGGAGATTTTATTTTAGTGGGTTGTCTCCTCTCTCATTACAATTATCGCTAAGAATTGGTTTCTTCACATTGTATACATGTGTAAATATTCATGTCACTGTTGAAAATAAAAACAACCTTAAAAAATAACTTCCATTACGATCATAAAAGGCTTCAGAAAGTTTCATATTTCGATTGAAATGTAAAAGAAATTGTAATCCACCATAAAGAGAACATAGAGTGGTATGATAAAAAGAATTCCTGCAGAGAAACTGAACAGGAAAATAGGAATTAGCTCACAATGAAAATACATCTCCAACTGATCGAGTGTCAGTATACGCGGCTATGCTAGAATACATTTTCCATCGTCTTATTCTGAAAAATACTTTATTCCTGCCTTTCTTGTTCTGCATCTTGGCAATGAATTTTTCTACGTTTTCCCCTCCGTATTGTTTTCCTCTTCGAAGGAATTCGAACCTTGGTCCCTGATATAATCTCGAGTCAAATTGCAATAGTTATTAGAAAGACGAATCAAAGTCTGCAAGCTAAAGTACACAAAATAGCATATTTGGAGAAACAAAGAGCTTAGTGACCTTTTATCAAAAATGATTATCAAATTTCCAAGAGGAAGGGGACATGCTGCAATCTCCGGTTAAACTATTTATTCTCGTTTTGTTCGTCGTATTATGTTGTAAAGCGACGAAATATTTTGAGTGTACCTGTCATCTTACTCATATTCACCCAGCAAAATATCGACTTGTCTCGGTTTTCTCTGTGCTTTGCAGACGTTCGAAACAACTTTAGAATATGTTCCTCACGTATATTTGTGCAATCATTTGTGTGGCCTAAGCTATTTGGAATGTTCCCCTTTGGGTAAGTAGTGATGAAATTTAATGATATTATACGCCTTTATGATTTTTTATGCACTAAGTGCAATAATATATTCGATAGTAAGAAGCAAAACAATTATGTGAAAACTGTTCTTGTTTCATCTGGAGCAATGTTATATAAATTGTTCATTTGTAAAAAATGTATATGATAACAGGAAAATAGAAAGACAAATCTTACTCGACAAGAGGAACTTGATTGTTCATTCATTTTTCATCACAAATGTATTTAGAGTCAGCTTTGTGTTATCATGTGGATCAAATTGTTATTAATTTTACTCAAGTTTTTGGATTTTCGCTGAATTCATTGCATGAAGACAACAAAACAAGATCTGTGACCATTTTCAGGTTTCATATTTATAGTAAGACATTCATTCATGTTTATCAGATTTAATCAATAACATTCTGCCATAAGAAAAACTCTAATATACTTTATGGGAAAGTTAGGTTGTCATAGTTATATTATATGCCATTTAAATGGGCATTAGCGATATTCATAAATGATTCATTTACATTTTCTTGAAATATTATTCGACTATGCAAAATTATGATTATTCCATATTACTTAATTTCACAAGTTACAGTATGATGATGAATATATTATATGATGTATGTAAAGATATATCGACTCCCGCCTCATATGTCATAATACTTTCCCACTCGTAAACAAATTTCACTCAATAATCTGAGCTCATTGGAAATTTATAAATACAACCAGACATCAAGAATGGTAAGTTAAATTTTTTTTAAAATCTTACTCATGCTATGCAATTTTCCATTACTATAAAGAAACGGTACATCGATAACATTTTCCCATTTCTTAATATTATAGTGCTCAGATGAACTGCAAGCGAATAGG
>NC_061107.1:41416506-41419006 GCF_015104395.2 Macrobrachium nipponense | reverse complement strand
TAATTAACGATTTATCTAAAGACCATGATAAAATTGAAAAGTTTTCTAAACAACAGTTTCATCAGTTGTTATCACTAGCTGTAAGTGATTGATTCGTTATGTTTAACAAGGAGGTATAAGCTGAAAGACGGCGTAGCAATGGGTACCCATCAGGACCAACACTAGCCAATGCTTTCCGCTCTCATTATTGAAGAAAGAATGATTCAAATGAGTGTTCCCGAAGATTTCAAACCTCTTGTGTACAGGCGATATGTCGATGACACATTCTTAATCTTTAAATCTAATAACCACATTTCGCTGTTTTTAGAATACTTGAACTCAAAGCACAGCAATATCGAATTCACTTCAGAAACCGAGGAAGAAAGGAAAGCTGGCCTTTCCTGATATACTAATCAGCCACAGTGAAAACGGGGTTGACCACCAAAATGTCCTCATTTATTCCTATTCAGTTTAAGAGAAATTTGATTACGACCTTAACATCGAGAGCCTGTAAAGTATGTTCCAATTATGTTGATATGCACCTAGAGTCTAATTTCATAAAGCAGTGCTCAATTTTCAATGGCTTTAGCAAACGTTTTACGAATACGTATATGGGAAAGGAGCTTGAAAAATTATTACTTCCAAAACCTACAACTTTTACTATCAACAGAGAAGTTATGTATTTTCCCATCACGTTTCTTGGAAATAGGTCCTTTAATGTTAAGAAAAGATTAATCAGACTGTTGCATGAATTCTACCGACAAATAAACATTCGAGTGGTATTTAAGCCGAAATCTACATTACAAAATATCTATGCGGGAGTTCAGGGTTCGCATCTTCGAATATCTCGGAAGATCTGTTAGGACAAATAGGCTATTAAACAAACTACCATTTAGTGCTATTCGTCAACACTCTGAAGAATATGACCATCCTATCAATGTAGATTCCTTTTCAGTCCTTACTTGCAGAACCAACGAAATGGATCTCGGAGTGGTGGAGTCTCCATGTACCCTAAAAGATAACCCTCTCTTTGTTATAATGAAAGGTCTGTTGAACTGCTGTGTTTTTAGACCTTTCCTGCTCTCTCTCACAACAAACATTGTGTATTTCTTTATATTTTTAAGATTTTGCTGCGAGTTTAGGTTATGTCTTGTAATTATATAATTTTATATTATTTTATTTTTGCTTTTTAAATTTCAATGTAACTTATAGTAATTATGAAATTATATTTTATCTTAAGTGTAACTAATATTCCATTATAGATTGCCCAGTGATGGAGGAAAATAAATCTCCGAAACTAATCACAAATAAAGATGCTCTTCATTCAAGCCCTGGTTTTAATATTTATTATTCGTCTCCGATATCCACAGAACTCTCCTATTGCTGAAATATTTATATGTATATATATAATATATATATATATATATATATATATATATATATATATATATATATATATATATATATATATATATATATCTATCTATCTATCTATATATATATATATATATATATATATTATATATATATATATATATATATATATATATATATATATATATATATATATATATATATATATATATATATATATATATATATATATATATATATATATAAAAATAAATAAATATCTAAAAAAAATATATATATATATATATATATATATATATATATATATATATAATATATTATATATATTTATATATATATATATATATATATATATATATATATATATATATATATAGATAGATCGATAGATAGATAGATAGATAGATATATGGCCTAATGTAGATTCAGTGCGGAAACTTACTCAGCATCAGAGTCGATACGCACCCTAAGGAGTTTGCTTGTGGATCCACATAGGTCCTCGATTGACATTTAGCGTAAGTATTCTCGCAAATAACACTAGAGGACATATAAGGCGATAATGGTTCTTTAGTTCTATATATACATATATATACATATATATATATATATATATATATATATATATATATATATATATATGAATGAGTACACATTTTGGATCCTCTTTTTTTATCTTTTTTTTTTTCAGCCAAACTTAAATTTTGATTAGTAGTTTTGGGCTGGTAAGGTCGAAATTCACAATACAAAGAAGGAAGCGAGAGCTATACAGTAACCTATTTCCCAGTTTTTAAATAGTTGAGAATTTCCCTTCTGGCCCTCATCAGGATCGGATAAGGGTTCCCTCGAGAGTATTTTGACTTAGATGTTTTTTCCCTCTTGCATTGTTATAACAAATGAAGACGAAACCCCTTTTAATGACTTCTCCTTCGGATTAGTTCCTGGATGACAAATGAGCTGTCGTACCCGGTCAGGGTGGGTTGCTGACCGATGTCGGCCTCCACGATAGGGCCACTCACACCTAAGGTACTAGATATCCATTTTTATTGTAATATAGTCCCAGTTTAATTTGGAGGCAGCTGTTAAAGTAAGAACTTTCTGCCATGTCGCTAAATTTCACACATCTCATGGGAAGGGGTCTCTAGCTTAT
>NC_061107.1:41401506-41414006 GCF_015104395.2 Macrobrachium nipponense | reverse complement strand
CCTTCAAAAGCACACCCCTTTCTAATAGCCGCTCCTTCCACTAAGCGCCGAACTTCAACATCCCCACTCTTAAAAATGACAGAGGCACCATTCCAATTGATGTTGTGTACTGAAACGAATGAATGTGAAACAAGAGCATTATTCATTGCATGGAGTTAATAGGCCTTACTTCCAAAGCTCTTCGTATTTGTGATAATGAGCTTTTAGAACTTGAGCTTCAGCATATCTTCAGTGTTTATAAGGGTCTGAAATATCCCACTCACATTATAGAAAGAACTATCTCTAAAGCAAAATGAATATATTACGGTATGAATGCAGTAGGTAATCCTAATGTGGTAAAAAATAAGAAGTATCTATCCATAGCTTACAATCCAAAACTGGAAAATACCTGCTATCTTGCAAATAGTAAGCACAAAGAAATTCAAATTGCCTTCAATTTTAAAAATACAATCAGAAATCGGTTAGTATGCAATAATAACAACAATGGTATTAGGGAAGCACCTGGTGTTTAACAAATTTCCTGTGCCAATTGCCCTCAGAAATACTTTGGAGAGAGGGCGGGGTTTGGATGTAAGACTTTCTGAACATCGTAGGACCTATGAACTCCATGCAATGAACTCTTGTTTCACATTCATTTAATCCAGGACACAATATCAACTGGAATGATGCCTCTGTCATTTTTAAGAGAGGGAATGTTGGTGTTCGGCGCTTAGTGGAAGTTAGCTTTTATTAGAAAGGGATGTGCTTTTGAAGGGAACTTCACTGACGAAGATAGTTTTACCAATTCTTTAATAATTGGCCACTTTGTCAACGATTTTAGGATTCATATGTCTGGTGACTGTGAGACCCCTGATGTTGCTCCCATCTTTCTTTTATCCCAGATGACTGAGGTTCCTGCAGCTTCAAGTTATGGCACCGATGGAGTGTCTGCTGAGATGGAATCACCTGAACGACCACTTCACTGTTCCACCCCGTCTCGCCAACAGAAACACCGACGGGAATTACCAGACCAACACTTAAATCCATCCGCCTTGAACCATTTTTTTTTTCTTTTTTTGTTGTTGTAACGCTCCCTCTATTGCTTGACCATCAGGGGGGACACGAAGCAGTATCTGAAAGTCTCTCCTTGTATTTTTACAATTGTACAATAATATATTTTAACACTACTGTGGCTTTTGATTGGCAATAATAATAATAATAAAGAATATATGTAGACTCAAGGTGTAACTCAAGTCAAAACTCATCGCTGGAAATATGATAAAAGCCATAAACACAAGGGCCGTGCCGTTAATCAGATACAGCGCAGGAATAGTGGAATGGACGAAGGCAGAACTTCGCAGCATAGACCAGAAAACGAGGAGACACATGACAATACACAAAGCACTACACCCAAGACCAAAACGGACAGACTATACATAACGCGAAAGGAAGAAGGGAGGGGACTACTAAACATAGAGGACTGCGTCAACATCGAGAACATAGCACTGGGGCAATATGAAAACCAGTGAAGACGAGTGGCTCAAGAGTGCATGAGAAGAAGGACTGATAAAAGTAGACGAAAACCCACAAATATAAAGAGACAGGAGAATGCCAAGCAGAACAGAGGAATGGCACAACAAACCATATGTACGAGGTTTGTCCGTAAAAGAAGGTTCTCAAAGATTTTTCACAATGAAAGACATGATTATTGGCATTGAATAATAGATTTTTGGAAAGCTTAGATTTTTTCCTACTTTTGACTTAATCGCCGTTGAGATCAAGGCATTTTCTGTAGATTTCACATAGTTGGAAATGAATGTCCTTACCTCAGTGTGAGGCACCTCTAATGTCTACCAGAGAGTTGCTAGTGCATCTTCCGGTATATTTTGCATCTTTCAATCTTGGATGGTCTGGGATGCAGCTTAGATATTTGTCGAGCTTATTCTTAAACACATCTACGCTCACTCCTGTTATATTCCTCAGATGAACTGGCAATGCCTTGAATATACGCTGCATTGCCGATGCTGGTGCGTAGTGGATTACTGTCCTGTGTGCTTTCCTTATTTTTCCTGGTGTTGTTTTGGCACTATTAATCTACCTCTTGCTCTTTCTGATATTTTTAGCTCCATGATGTTTTTGGCAATTTTTTTTATCTGTTTCCATGCCTGAATTATCATGTAGCGTTCTCTTCTCCTTTCTAGACTATATAATTTTAAGGATTGTAGTCTTTCCCAGTAGTCAAGATCCTTAACTTCTTCTATTCTAGTTGTAAAGGATCTTTGTACACTCTCTATCTGTGCAATGTCCTTTTGATAGTGTGGGTACCATATCATATTGCAATATTCAAGTGGACTACGAACATATGTTTTATAAAGCATAATCATGTGTTCAGTTTTTCTTGTTTTGAAGTGCCGTAACAACATTCCAATTTTTGCTTTACATTTTGCCAATAGAATTGCTATTTGATCATTGCATAACATGTTCCTATTCAACATCACACCAAGGTCTTCAACTGCTTCCTTATTTGTGATTGTCTCATCATTAGGTCCCCTATATGCATATAGCTTTCCTTCTCTGTCTCCATAATTTATTGATCAAATTTATCAGAGTTAAATACCATCCTATTTACCTCTGCCCAACCATATACTCTGTTAAGGTCTCTTTATAGCGCTTTCCTATCTTCATCACAAGCAATTTCTCTACTTATTCTTGTGTCATCGGCGAAACTACTCACTACCGAGTCCTTAACATTACTGTCTATGTCTGCAGTCATAATAACTAACAGTAATGCAGCTAACACCGTACCTTGTGGCACACCGGATATTACCTTGGCTTCATCCAATTTCTCATCGTTTGCAATAACTATCTGTTTTCTGTTGTGTAAAAATTCTTTTAACCATCTACCTACTTTGTCCACTATATTATATTTTCTCATTTTCTTCACTAATATATTATGATTTACCTTGTCAAAAGCTTTTGCAAAGTCTAGATAAACCACATCTGTTTCATTTCTGCTTAACATATTTTTGTATATGTTTTCACAGTAGACTAACAGTTGGATTTGTGTACTTTTTCCGGGTACAAAACCATGTTGTCCTATATTAAACAAATTATTTTTTATTAAATGTTTCATAATATTTTTCTTCATTACCCTTTCATACACTTTCATAATATGTGATGTTAGACTCACAGGCCTATAATTACTTGCCCCTAGTTTTGATCCACTTTTGAAAGTAGGGGTAATATATGCTAATTTGTGCTCATCTTAAATCTTGCCTGTATCTACACTTTGTCTTAATAATATTGCAAGTGGCTTTGCGATAGAATGAACTACTTTCTTTAACAAAATAGCAGAGACACCATCAGGCCCTGCTGTTGCTCCATTTTTAATTGCATTAATAGCCTGCACAATATCAGCTAAATATTCACTATTTTCATCCCTTACTTCTATATCATTATCTTGATTATCAATTCTAGGGGTGAATTCTCTCTTATATCGTTCTGCCAATATGTTGCATATTTCCTTTTTTTCATTCGTTAATCTCCCTTCAATTCTTAGAGGCCTATTTCTATTCTTCTTTTATTCATCTTTTTCGCATACGAGTACAATAGTTTGGGGTTTTGCTTGATATTTATTAGGGTTTTTTCTTCCAAGTTCCGTTTTTCATTTTTTTTATTGTATAATCTTTTGTTCTTCATTTTCTATCTTACTTTTTAGTTCGATCACTTTCCATGCAATTTTTTCTTTTGCAAGACCTTTTTTCCACTTTCTGATTTTCTGGAACAAGATCCTTCTGTCGCTTGGTATGCATGACTGATTTTTATTTTTCTTCTTTGGTATATATTTATCCACTATTTTCTCTAATATTTTATATAATATCACCATATTTACCTTTATATCATCACTTACAAAAATGTTATCCCAATCTTTGTTTAATTCTTCATTTATTTCTGACCATTTTATATTTTTACTGTTGAAGTTGTATTTTCCATAGCCTTCCCATTTTTTCATTTCTTGCTTATCTCTGTTTTCACTTGCTTTGGAATGGACTGTTAATTCTATGACATTATGGTCTGAAATACTCGCATTATAAACTATTATTTCTTTAACATAATTCACCTCATTCACAAATATTAGGTCTAAAGTATTTTCCTTTCTTATTGGCAGGCGATTCATTTGTTGAATGTTGTATTCTAGCAGCATATCTAATAGCTTTTCGAATTGCCTCTTATCTTCTGCACTACTATTACTCTCTTTTCTATATGTATAACTACAACCACAATCTCCTATTTGTTCTTTCCAGTCTACGAAAGGAATGTTAAAGTCTTTGGATAGGAGAATAGTTCAGTCTTTGTGATTTCTACATATATCATCAAATTTTTCTATTATTGTCTCAAACTCTTTAGTATTAGAGGGGTCTATATATTACTATGTTCATTAATTTTTCAGATTCAAATTCTACCGGTATTAGTTCACATTCTGAGTTACTATATTTCTCATATATTTTTCATTGTTTTTTTGTGTTTCCCATATATCGTGGTTCCCCCTTGATTCCTATTTTTTCTATCTGATCTATAAGTTTGGAACCATTTTATTTGATCGTCATTACCAGTCTCTTGGGAATACCAGTTTTCACTTATATTCATTATATCTATTTTCTTTTCAATTTGGGTTAGTCCTTCTAAGTACTCTATTTTTCTTTTTGAGTTACTCGTAACTAAACCCTACGCATTCATCACTATGATGGTTTGCGTGTTATCTCCTTCATTTGATATGGGTAACAATAAAGATTTTCTCAAGCCTCTTTCCTGTTCTGGTATGTTGTTCTTTTCTTCATTTCCATAAATTCTGACATTAAAAAATCCAACTTTTCGATAATATTTGATCTTCCTTTATCATAATTATTCATTTGTGTCTGAATCTGCAATTTGCCCCTAGCATCGTACATACAGTATTTATCTCTTGAGCTGTAGTATCTTGGAGCTAAGGCTTGGAAATTCTTTGCTGACACTCCATATCACGGTGATGGCTTGCTTTTTTCCTTCACCTCATGTTCTTTGTTCCTCTCTTTATTTGTTTTTTTCCTATTTTGGATTTTATTATTTTATTTATTGAATATTTAATTGATTTTGATTCATGGCTACAGAGTGCATATATTTACATTTTTGTTGTTGAACTTACATCCTTTTCCTTCTTCTAGGTTTTTGCATATTTTTGGATGTAGATCTCTGCAATCATCCTCATAGCCATCTAGGTATGCACATTTACCATAGATTTCATAGTTGTGACATACCTTGGGATGTTTGTAGTAACATCTTTCTCCGAATCTGCAATTCCCTCTTTTCAAAAGGGTGCAGACTTTGTCTTTCTTGTTTATTTTTCCCTCTTTCCCATCAGTGTGCAGATCTGGGTAGAGCCTCTTCGGGATTTTATTTTGTGTTGTCATGTCGTAATTAATTTCTTTGTATGTATGCTGCTTGATTGCCTCATATGTAGTATCAATGAGTATCTCTGCATCCATACTCTTATCTTGTTCTTTGTTTTCCTTATTTTTTTCTCTCATTTCAGTTTTGTTTTCTTCTCTTCCGTTTTCCTCTTCTTCTTCTTCCTCTTCCTCTCCTTCTTCATCCTCAACTATTTGTACATTAAGTCTTGATTTAATAACATTGTCTATCCATGATAGACATGTTGAGCAAAATATTCTGGTATCCTTACTCGTATTTTCCATTACTTCAGCACATTGAGGATGCATTGGAATGTTGCATGCAGAATATTTTCTGATCAGGTTTTGTGGATTGACTATGGTATACCACACCTTACACAGTTTGCATGCTTTTGGCATTCTTTTTCCTATTGCATCAATCAGTATACTCACAATGTTCACCTTATTCATTTTCTTTGTCGGAATATGTTGATTCATGTAAATTTTCTCTTCACCACTTGGATTTTATTTGGAACTTCTTCAATTATTTTCAAGATGTTTTCTGTTGATTTGTTCCAGTTTGAAGGATCATATCCTTCTAATATGTCTATGAATGCTTTTGTATCATTTTGATTAGGGCTGTTGTTGATCTCATAGATGAGAAATGCCAGCTCCCTTCCTGCTACCTCATCATATTGCAAATCTGCTAGACATGGAAGATTTTGTCATTTCTTTCCACAGTTGGAACTTACTGCCATCTTGATCTGATTTACAATATTTCACTTGATAAACTAACTTAGTAGACGCTTTATCCTAGTATTTTCACACTAATCTTATCACCAACAGTTCACAAACACTTCTAGATATTTTTCTATTTCTAGATATCTGTTGATTAATCAGACTGTGTGCGGGTACGTCTCACCAAGCAAAATGCACACAAAAAACGAATTACAGAGTGTAATTCGCACCTGACGGGAGAAGTGAGTGGGAGTTTCTTGTCTATTGGCTGCCAAGCCAAGGCTGAGCGTCTCAGAGAGCTCACCGTTGGGGGACTGGGAGAGGGGGAACCAAGCTACACGCCACTGTCACGGATCCCGCGTAACAGCGTTCTTTGCGACTGCAGCTCCTTGGAAATCTTATTATACAGACAACCCAAGTAGGAAGTGAATTACGAAAAATGAAATCATAAACCACATAGTAAGCGAATGTCCGGCACTTGCACAAAACCAGTAGAAAAAGAGGCATAATTCAGTAGCAAAAGACCTCCACTGGAGCCTGTGCAAGAAACATCAGCTACCTTGCAGTAATAAGTGGTACGATCACCAACCTGAAGGAGTGATAGACAACGATCAGGCAAAGATCCTCTAGCACTATGGTATCAGAACAGATAGGGTGATACGTACAAATGACAAAATCAAGAAGAAAGTATCACTCATTGATGTCTCAATACCATGGGACACCAGAGTTGAAGAGAAAGAAAGGGAAAAAATGGATAAGTATCAAGACCTGAAAATAGAAATAAGAAGAATATTGGATATGCCAGTGGAAATTGTACCCATAATCATAGGAACACTAGGCATAATCCTAAGATCCCTGAAAAGGAATCTGGAAAAAACTGGAGCTGAAGTAGCTCCAGGACTCATGCAGAAGAGTGTGATCCTAGAAACGGCGCACATAGTAAGAAAAGTGATGGACTCCTAAGGAGGCAGGATGCAACCCGAACCCCACACTATATGTACTTCACAGTCGAATTGGAGGACTGTGATAGACCGAAAAAAAGAAAACACAAATAAGAATAATAATGTTACTGATGAAAATCTAAAGAAAGAAAATATGAAAACAACAATATTAATTACAATAACTTCAACAATCAGATGAAGAAACAGAAGTCTTAAGCACGTATTATTGGAACTAGTTGAATATCAAATTGTTGAAGGACACAGAATCCCAAAGCTCGGAACTTTAGAAATAGCTTGGGCGATCCTTATCGAGATGAAATTTTAGGTAGTGTCGTATAATAAATATTTGAAAAGCCTGAAAATCACGTTAAAAGATAAACGCCACCTCCTTAAGAAATGGGCGTATAATCATGCCATACAATTTTCCTTTCAATGCATGGAATAAACAAATAGAGATAGGAAACATCTCTTCTCTGTAATGTGAAACTGACCAGAGAGAGAGAGAGAGAGAGAGAGAGGGGGGGGGGGATTGGTTGGGAGGGAGTTGTGTAGGGCAGTGTGAGAGGTGATGTAGAAAAATTACAAACAAAAAACAGACAGGTCTTGTAAAGGCGATTTGGGAGAGAGAGAGAGAGAGAGAGAGAGAGAGAGAGAGAGAGAGAAAAGGATGGAGTTGAGCAATTGCAAACCAGAGCCCACAACTCTTGTAAAGGCGATCCGGAAAAACCATCTAGGCCTTTTGATAAATAACAACACTTCGCCTCTAAAATGGTGTAGTAAATGTGTACAACGTTCTCAGGAGAATAATGTAATGTCACTTACTCAGCACAGAACTTACGTAATGACTGGGAAAGTTCATAAGAATGTTCTTCACCTCGTTTGAAAGGTGTGTGGACATCCCACAGATTGGCATTTATATGGAGAAATCGTGCTGTTTAGGTTCTCTGTAAAAGGAAACTATTGAGATGGCTATTTATCTGTCCGTCCGCACTTTCTCTGTCCGCCTTCAGATCTTAAAAAAACTACTCAGGCTAGAAGGCTGCAAGTTAGTATATTGATCATCTAGCCGACAGTCATCAAGCATACCAATTTGCAGCCACTCTAGACTCTGTAGTTTTATTGTGTTTAAAAGTTAAAGTTAGACAAGGTCGCGGCATCTACCAATGCATGGCTGAAAGTTTCATTGGCCGTGGCTGAGAGTTTTATGGGACGTGGCTGAAACTCGTTTCTTCGGAACATTTTTTACTTGTTGTTTTTAGAAGATTATATACTTCGTGCATTGGCTTATTGATAATGTTATTTGGCGTTGAACGTTAATACCTCAACTTCATCATTATTTTTACGTCTTAGCTTTGTGAAAAACGTACGTATACAGTTTGGTAAAAACTTAAGGTAAAAACTTACAAAATTGAAAAATTAATGACAACTTCAATTAATGATAATGAATAGAATTATAAAATATTCATTGCCCTTTTAGTGAATTGATAAAATTCATAACTTTTTTTATTTATTCATTGATTTTATTAATTAATAGAAAAACCCAGTCTGCATTTCAAAATTCTTGAGCAAGGTATGTTTAGGAAAGAATTTCAGCCTTATTTCATATTTTTCGAAATCATATTTCATATATAGTTCAAGAGTATGTATACACTATACGTAAATGACTGAAGCTTCGTGTCTCTTATCTCCTGAAGAAAGAAATAATTCCACAAAACAAGATGAAAACCTGAATGCTTCTTTTACTTGCTAATTTCATAAGAGGAACCTGAAATTAAATAGTCCATTCTCCTTCTGGTTATGCATACTTGTAATTGTATAAGTCAGTCGCTTTTACATTTATTCAAATATCTCCCGAATCTTTATGGAACCTGAAAACATTTACATAGAGGTAGCACATTATACCTACAGTAAATGTCTGTATATCCATTGGATGGAAGGAACTTGCCTTCCACCTGTCAATTAATTCACTCAAAAATTGCATTTCTAACAATAATGCACGTGGGAATATTGTTACACTGTTGCTTGATTAAGGTTTCATATTAGTGCAATATATTATATATATATATATATAGATATATATATATATATATATATATATATATATATATATATATATATATATATATATATATATATCTATATATATATATCTATATATATATATATATATATATAGATATATATATATATATATATATATATATATATATATATATATATATATATATATCTATATATATATATATATATATATATATGTATAGAGAGAGAGAGAGAGAGAGAGTGAGAGAGAGAGAGAGAGAGAAGAGGAGGGGGGGGGGGGGGGGGGGGGCGGGATGAAATTATTGCACTAATATGAAACCTTAATCAAGCAACAGTGTAACAATATTCCCACGTGCATTATTGTTAGAAATGCAATTTGTGAGTGAAATTAATTGACAGGTGGAAGGCAAGTTCCTTCCATCCAATGGATATACAGACTTTACTGTAGGTATATGTGCTACTTCTCTGTAAATGTTTTTCAGGTTCCATAAAGATTCGGGAGATATTTGAATAAATGTAAAAGCGACTGACTTATACAATTACAAGCATGCATAACCAGAAGGAGAATGGACTATTTAATTACATAACATACCAGGTTTACGCAAATGTAATTGACAATACTTTTTTACTCTACATGGATTATATTAAGTAAATCTTTCAGGGGATGGGAGTACAATTTAGAGTTGCTTACATATATATATATATATATTATATATTATATATATATATATATATAGATATATATATATATATATATATATATATATATATATACATATATATATATATATATATACTATATATATATATATATATATATATATATATATATATATATATGTTAAGCACTCTAAATTGTACTCTCCCCTCCCCTGAAAGATTTACTTAATATAATCCATGTAGAGTAAAAAAAATATTGTCAATTAAAGTTGCGTAAACCTGGTATGTTATGTAAATACCATCAGGGAATTATGTACCTTTCCCTTAAGTGGGCATGAGCTCCAGGTGGCCAAGGTGTTTGCGCCAGATCAATATATTTCGTTCCAGAAAAACACCTGAAGTTATTGGCGGGAGGATCGTGGATAGGGTTAAAGTACTTTTAGAATTACTGTTGTTGTACATTACGCCATGTTATGCAAACCCTGCTATTAAGAATTAACCAACATTTGCCTAACCCTTCCCACTTCCTTTACCAAACGTAACCTACACCGAATCATTGTAAGCCTTAACTATTAATTTTTTTTGTTGTCTTTGTGACGCCCAGTTGATTGTACAGTTGCTTGCCATGAACTAGAGAATATGAATAAAATGTGAAGTGTACATACTTAAACCTGGTACCCGGAGAGATCTCAAGTTCTGAATCCCTCTTGTGCCTGTGATATGTCGATTTCAGGAACCATAATCTCTCTTGGGTGGAAGAATCACTTGGTCTTTGTCACTGATACATCGGCGTTTGACTTTTCAAAACCTGTGTAAAGATCAAAGAAAAGGTGAAACCTGTTATTGAAATTTAGGGTAAGTGTAAAAAATTGTCCTTTGTCATATTTGAGTTTCTTCATTAATAGCTAATTAGGAGAGTTCATTATCAAGGAGATTTTCATCTTTGGCCAGGCAGAATAATTAATAACTCATGTGCGGTTGGAAAACAATATTTCATTAGCCCTAAAAATCTTTGTATTAACATTGTATTAATAAAAAAGTAATGTGAATGCATAAACTACTGTAATCAAGAAAAATTATTATCACTAATTGAATTTCTAAATTTTTCGCATAGAACTTGTAAAAAATATAAAATTTTACTTTGCCAAAGAGAGCACATAATTCGGCCAATCAAGTATTTTTTCATATGAATGGTGACATAACATAATTAATAACCGATTATTTTATCTAATACTAAAGAGATGAGAAAATTAGAAATTTTAATTCTCTTTAGGTCATGTAGCAAAACCTGAATACCGTATGGTACATCATGTCTCAAAATTTGAAGAATTGGCTTTGTATCTTATCTTTAGCCAACTGCCAGACGTCATTTCGCTAAAACCCATAAGAACTACTTCTAAACACTTTATATTTCACAGTAATGTTTTCATTGCATAAGCGGAAAACAGATCCTTCTCACCATGATTAATGAAGTTTGTCCTCGTGGCTTTGATATAATCATCATTATTATTCATACATTTTGAAGCTAATGGCAATAGCTCAAAGTATTCTTCGGCCCCAAAAAACAATCCGGTTCATATGCCCTATAAATAGAAGATTCTGCATCAGAGATCCCAGTTACCAGACGGGAATATTAAATGGAAAAAGAAGGATTAAGGTTATATTGGTGTTGAGTTGAATTTCTTTCTAAAGACTCATTAGATCATGGAGCCTACAACGAAGGACATTTTACCAACAATTTCGTTTCCTAGCAGATGAATTACGTTATCTGAAACAGGTCATATTTTATTTCACTCAGTCTCTCAAGTGGATAAGCAAGTCTTCTAACAGCCGTCAGGTTAGGAGAGTTGTAACTAGGAAACGAAATTGTTAGTAAAATGTTCTTCGTTTTAGCCCCCAAAATCTAATGAATCTCTAAAAAGAGACTCAACTCGACACCAACAGAACCTTATTCTTTCTTTTACTATTTAAAATTAGAAGGGTTTAATTTCTTCGTAGCTCTTGAGAGATCGTCTGGGTGAAAGGGTAGTTTGTCTTTGTCAAATTTCTGGGAGATTGGTGAAATTCTTTTAAGCCGTTTGCCAAGGCACATTACAACCTTGAATCTACGTTCGTTACCAGTCTTACTGGTTGTTTGGCCATTTCAATGTGTATTTTACATTGACGTAGGTAATCACTAATCACTGTTAAAGGCAATTCTTGTTTGTTTTTCTTTTTTATTTATTTATTTATTCATTTTTTTTAGGGGGACGGCGGCTGGGGGATGTGTACTAGGGTGGAGCAAAAACCAAGTTTCAAAATTCAACATGCAATAGTGTGTTTTTATATTTAATGTCGGCTTAAATTACATGTGTTAAAAGTATATCAAGTTATAAAAAAAATTTTAGGTGCCCCAATGATAAAGTTTGACAAAATGGTTAATCTATATAATAGTGGCTCGTCAGGTATTTCTTTGGAAATTGCAGTGTCCTATAGTATTTTCGTTGCTTATTCACAATTTTCCATTAGTGTTAGGCTGCAAGAACAATTTCTGATGGTATCACACACTTTCTTGATACTAACCAAATTCAACACACTGAAATTAAAGCTTTAGGTTGTGATGGCACTGCTGCTAACACAGGACCGAAAGGAGATGTTCTTAGATTTTTAGAACTGAAACTAAACAAGTCTTTGCATTGGTTTATGTGTCTGTTGTATGCGAATGAGCTTCCTCATC
>NC_061107.1:41389006-41394006 GCF_015104395.2 Macrobrachium nipponense | reverse complement strand
CATATTGATTTCCTCCCTGTCTGGCACACTCTCTCTCCTAATTAGTGAGACAACAGCTCCTGTGTCTCGAAGCAAGATTACTTCTCTCGAACCTGGTCCTCCAAGAGAGGAAACTACGCCTTTTGACAGAAATTTACTAAAAAAATGTCCTAGTTTCTCTCATCACATCATTCCTACTTGACGAAAGGTTAACTAGAGACACTGGTTTCTTACCGTCCTTGCTTTCTACTGCACAATTTCTCACTAAATGCCCTTTCCCATTACATCAGAAACAAGTTAATTCTGAGCCACTAAATGCCAATTTATTCTTACAAACCTTAGACGTATGACCAGGTTTTCCGCATGTATAACAGCAATAGTCACTTTTACTCGCTTTGCTATTACTAGTACTGAAACTTTTACCGCTTTGTACTCTACCTGACGACTGAACATTTCGCTTCTTACCGACACTTAAGTTATTATGCGTCAAACTATATTCGTCTGCTAACCTAGTTGCTCCTGCGAAAGATACTTTTCGCCTATCTTCTATATAAAGTTTAATCTCAGGGGATACATTATCTTTGAAGTTTTCTAACAGCACTAAGTTCTTCAAACCATCAAAATCCTCAACTTTCGGAGAAGTTACCCAACCAAAAAACAGCCTTTCTAACTTCTTACCATATTCTACATACGTAATATTCTCGTCTTTTCTCAAATTTCTAAATTTCTTACGGTACGCCTCCAGTACTAGCCTATACACACTAAGAACAGTTTCTTTCACAATATCATAATCATCACATTCCTCCTTTGACATGCAACTATAAACAGTAAGTGCCCTACCACTCAAAACTGACTGTAAAAATAAAGTCCACATTTCTTTAGGAGAACCTACTCGTTCCATTAACTTCTCAAAACACATGAAATATGTTGTTACGTCTTCCTTATCAAACTTTGGTACTAATTTCAACACTGCACTCATACCTAAGCCATCAGCTCCATTTTCGTTCCTGCTTGTCTGATTGTTACGAGTACTTTGCCTTAACCTAGCAATTTTCAACTCATGCATACGTTCTTTCTCTCTTTCTTCCTGCTGCATTACCAACATTTCTACCTCTTGCTGCATTTACTACACTTCTTTCTCAGCCACTCTTTCATCTCTCTCATATTTTTCTCTTTCTTTCCTTTCAACATACTCACAGAGATCATTCCCCTCTAGACCTAGAAGCTTACCAGACTCAATAAACTCTTTCACTATCTCACTCATCCTGGTTCTTTCTATATTCTCCCTGTTTCAAACTGTTACTGTGCCGAATATCCTGGGAAGGTCGCCACTAATGTCACGGACCCTGAGAGGTCCGCTCCAGGTTCGATGTTATAAACAAGTAGAATTCAACACCAACAGTTGAAACTGGGGATACGAACAGAGAAAGATACACATACAGAACAAAAATTTATTTACAGGCTTACTAACAAAGATAAATGCAGAATGGTTTCTACTGTTTACATAACAAAAGTAAAATCTTACACTGCATGAACTTGGGAAACAGTGAGGTAATGAAAATACTTGCAGGACAGTTTTGCTGCTAGGAAATCAATGCTCGAAGTGATTGCTTCACAAAAGGAGAACTGTAACTTCAGATGTCTTCTTGACTCCGTATTGCAAAATATAATGTCTATTCTTGATACTCGAAGGGCAGGTTATTCCTCAAAACCAACTTGCAGGATGTTTCTTCTCTGAATGCTTACACAACGTCGAAATATCACGGTCGTCCACTCCCTGACGACGACTTGACCAGATTTTTATTAAAATCTTTAGTGTCTTTTTCTCTCTGATCCTTCGTCTGTTTCTTCTTCTCTTATCTCGTCTATCTGATGATCTATGCTGCTGATCTCTGATCTCACCTATATATATATATATATATATATATTATATATATATATATATATATATATATATATATAATATATATATATATATATATATATATATATATATTATATATATATATATATATATATATATATATATAATATACTAATATATATATATATATATATATATATATATATATATATATATATATATATATATATATATATATATATATATGTATATATATATATATATATATATATATATATATATATATATATGATTATATATATATATATATATATATATATATATATATATATATACTAACACTCCTTTAAGTGTGATATTATGGGAGAGAACGCGATTTTCAATAAAAGATTTAATAACGATTTTATGTTTTCAAAACCACTAAAATAAGGCAAGGTAAGAATGTTTTTAGGGATTTCTTTTTCCATGGAACTTTCAGAAAATCATTGTTATAAACTTTTAATATGACCGTCGATTTTTCCTCTGATAACACAAAAAAAAAACATGTAGTAAAAAGTAGCCCCAAGGAAAACAAAAACACAAAACATAAAATTCCATGAATTAACTGGCCCTCTTTTTACAGCCAATCTAGCAACGATTTACAGCAGGTGTTTTCAACCATTTTTTCACCACGTACCCTCTCGGATATTTTTAATGTCAGTAATATACACCCTCCACTTCGGATAAAGAAAGCAAAACAATGTCAGAAAAAAATTCCTGACATAACCAGAATTATTGTAAACAAAGAATTCCATAAAAAATAAAGAATTTTTTTTTCTAAATATCTACCTGTTCTGTGCAGTAACTGAGCTGCAAAAATAAAATACGTTATTATTACATCACCAGTAAAGGGAGTTAATGACATAGATGAAATTGTTTTTCATCAACTAGACTAGTGAGCCAAGGAGCAGATTTTGTTAAAACACATCGCAGGCCGACTTCCACTTTCATTCCTGACCTTATTTTTTATTTTATGACAAGTAAGATGGGAAACCCAGTTTCACATATGATTTGGAAATTTTACACCAGAACCTGACTGAAGACTTTTCCACAAATAGATCACAATCACTAGAGCCATTCATAAGTTTAATAAACTTTTCCTTAATAGTATCATTAACAAAAGCAACATCTGCATGAAAGGGTCTCCAATTAGTTATAAGTTTCCTTCAGGAGCATCATAAAAGTAACTTTTTCTATTTCATTTTGCAGTGGGAAAAGGCAATCCACTCTTATAAGGTTACCATCTGAGCTACAGTAGAGGTGTCCTGTCTGTCAGCAAGTGGGCAGCCAGGCCCCTAACCCTAATAACCCGTGGCAAGCGCGTACCCGCTGACAGATCCTCGGAGTACCCCCTAGAGTACGTGTGTCCTAGGTTGAAAGCCCCTGATTTAGAGGTACAAATTAAACAATATAAGTATTTTGTCAAAACTGGGCAAACATCCAGTGCTGTATTCATTCATTTAAGTGAAAACTCTCACTGGATAAATGGGACTGAAAGTTCAGTGATTGCCAGATCAAAAGATTTATCTTCAACTGGCAGGTATTTTTGATACGTTGTGTTAATACAATAGTTAAGCAGTTAAAATCACTGACTTATTTACGAAGTTGTTACCATATGTAGTATATATATATATATATATATATATATATATATATATATATATATATATATATATATATATATATATATATATATATATATATATATATATATATATATATATATATATATATATATATATATATATATATATATATATATATATATATATATATATATATATATATATATATATACATGGGCTATGATTTTCTTTTCTGTGATATCTTTCTTGATTTTTTTTTTTTTTTACATTTTAGGGGACACAGAACAAAAATCCATCTTGGGAATAGTTTAGGATGACAGCCATACGACAAGACTCGGTGATCGTCAAAATATCCTTTGATTCTTATAGAAGTAATAAGGATTTCATCTATGGAACACGAAACTCCGAAATCATGCATTTATTCAAGCGATAATTACGATGTTCAGGAAACGCGATTATAGCAAACCGAGATTGCTTCGCTATCAGCGTCCATTTCTATCCCATATTTCCCGATTTGAAAAACAACACTGCGATCAGTTCTAATTATGAATCACTTTTACGATGAGGTACAGAAGTTTACATTTATTGAATGCCATAATGAAAGAGCCATAATTGAAAACATTTATTACAGTCAGTTTGAGGATTATATCTGGTTTTCATATCACCTCCTCTTCCTGAGGTAATTGACTCTACTCTTGTGTTATGTTTTTTGACAGAGTTAATTAACTTCGTCTAATTCTGTTAATGAATATTATCCTTTTCATTTGAAATTAACTGTTAGCAATCAGAGCTCTTTCGTTCTCTTTTATTCTTCAGCATAAAATAAAATTTTAGTTTTCTTTGTTAGTTTTTTTATGGACTTACTAAATTCTCATATATTTATATAATGTATGTATACATGCATGCATGATTGGATAAAACCGTTCACATTTTAAATTGTCTTTAGTAACCAACGAAAAACATTTCTCTCAGACTTTAAAAAATTTTGCTTTGGTACAGTTAATTCAAGTTTTTCCCAAGGAATTAAAATCTTAATATATGGAAAACGATCAAATAAACTCAAAAGCATGCTTATGAAGCGTCGATTCGGCGTTGTTTAAACCGTGGCCCATTCAGCGAGGAAGGAGCACCAACGGTGTCCGAAAGTTTTAAATAAGAATATTTAGAAAATGTCTCGATCATATAATTTTTCAGTGCATCAAAAAGGTAAGCAAAGTCTTCCATGGATATATCGTTTGTTAAAGGCGTATATATGTAATTAAATAATCTAGTAGCGAGGATCCAAATAAATGCCATCTCGATAAATAAATACAAACTTTCAGGCTGAATATATCCTGTTCTGTGGGCGCCTAAATGTAGCATTGAGAGAGAGAGAGAGAGAGAGAGAGAGAGAGAGAGAGAGAGAGAGAGAGAGAGAGAGAGCAACATCTAAGTGACAGTAGCCTGAAACCCCCACTTGTTGCAAAGGAAACAATTTATTATTCCCTGGAAATATCTTTACTTCATATTCATTACGGCACTGTAATATCTGC
>NC_061107.1:41375744-41378506 GCF_015104395.2 Macrobrachium nipponense | reverse complement strand
CAAATCCTCCGCCAGAAAAAGTTGACATAGCTTTACCATCCCTTAATAGCGCGTAATGACACTGAAGTTAAAAGGGCTTAATGTCATGAAACTGAACTATGGAGAAGACAGGATCAGGGATATACGAGTGTCTAATTCCAAATTAGACACAGCGGCGAGTAATTTTAAAAAAACCCTCTAATGCGTGAATAATAATTATAAACACTCATTCTTTAAAAGTGATTAAATTCTTAAACCAATAAAAAAGGGTCGTAAACGGACTTTCAGCATTTATTTTAGTGGGTCACACTATGGGTTGGTTTGCATTAGGGTACTTTAATAATGTAATGTCAGTTGTCATCTTTCAATGAATCAGGAATTTTCTTGACTGTTGTACTTATATAAAGTTAGAAGATAAAACCTAAAACAATCAACCATCCTTGTTAGGGTGGGTTTCCTCAGATGGAAGAAACGTAGGAAAATTCGAGACTTTCGCTGAATGTAGAACCGAGTGGGGTTGGAATAAGAGAATCCTTGGAAATGTACTGAAATATCGAGTTATAAGTCAAGAAAATATAATATTTGTACGAATCATGAAGTTATATCAAATGGTTGGGCATTACTAATAATACGTCTGAATAATTATTTATTGCAATAAGTGCTTATCCAAGTCTCTTTGCAAGTACATAAGCAGAATTACTTATCCAAAACTGCATAAGATTCAAGTGCTTAATGCAAAAAATATAACAAGAAATGAAAAAAGAAGAAAAACAAAACACACACACACAAAAAAAAAACAAAAAAAAAACAGGAAAACTAAAAACGTAATTATAGGGATACAACTTAGTGTAGCTTCCATAACCTAACCTAAGGGACCTCACACGTAGAAAGCTCAGATTGACAGTTCAAATCGGCCATTTCAAAGTGATCAGTCCGAATTTCTGAGTGTAGGGAGAACGACAGACTAATCAGACTAAATTGACAGTCGGGTGGATTGTTGGCTTTCATCAAAATAGCTGCAGATTGTTTGCTCGCAAAGTCAAAGTGACGAATTTGCTGGAAGTTGACCACCGGTAACCTAGTATTAGGACGTGATGATATTGATTGACATTTTCATTGAAATTATTTCTTTGGAAATGATAGCCTTCTGTTTATGACGATATTGACTTAAATATAAATGTGTACTATAGGTAAGTGGCCTATCTTATTATTTCTAGTAGACAGTACGTTAAAATATGTAATGTTTAATTGCAGCTTTATGAGAATATTGAGATACTGCTTTGACAAATAACATCAGTAACCATAAAATGTTAAACATAATTGTCTCGAAAAAAGATTAGATCTTCCTTTTTTACGGCAAACCTTCACAACGTTCAGATTAGCGAGCAGGAGATAGGCGGAGACCGAGAGCGTGGTTCTCATTCAACTGTAAATGTTAGAGAAATATTCTTTTCATGAAGTTCGACTGCATTGGCAGTATTGGGAGTATTAATAGGACTCACTTTTGACGCTTAACATTAAAATTTGGACGAATTTGCCAATGTAAAAAGCTTTGAGTAGCAAAACGAAGTGACAACGAGGTATGCAGAGAGGCAATATACTATGTCCTTCTCAAGGGCTCACATTTGAGGTAAGGTATGTAGATGCCGTTTCGTCACTTCCCAAGTCAAGAGTCGGTTGTTTTAACATAAAGAGGCTGTGTAATAGCCTGACTTTAATCCCTGTATTTTTACCATCCGAAGCTTAACTTGGTTGATATTCACCAAAGTTAATTAACCAGAAGCAAGATGCCAATAGATTTTCTACGGTTTTTGTACGGACCACGTGGCCCTTGGTGTAAAGTATGTTACCCGCTGTAAGAGTTTGAACTGTAATGAAATTGTAAAAACCCACCCTGATCTTGGTGGACCTTCACTAAGATATTTGTTGATATGGCCCTTTTTAAGCCAGGATCATCCTAGTCCCACTCCATCGAAGGATAGATATAGAACCTACCCAGTAGTAAACATTTACCACGGCACCTAATGCGCGCACTTTCATTCGCAACTTGAGACATTTCCAAACCATGTATCGTTTTAACCCTTTTGTTAAAATATCAGTATTTTTCCTTTTCATCTGAATTCTTCATTTCCTTCTTAGGTTGCCTAAATGTACCAGGGCTTGCAGTCATTACAAACATCTGCTGCTTATGGTCGTATATATATATATATATATATATATATATATATATATATATATATATATATATATATATATATATATATATATATATATATATGTATATATATATATATATATATATATATATAGATATATATATATATATATATATATATATATATATATATATATATATATATATATGTGTATATTATATATATATATATGTGTATATATATATATATATATATATATATATATATATATAATATATATATATATATATATTATATATGTATATATATATATATATATATATATATATATATATATATATATATATATATATATATATATATATATATACACACGAAGTGGGACTAACCCTTTTTAATCGTGATTAAACGAAGTGTTACAGTAGCTTTAATTTAAAGAATTTTGTATGTTCATGTTTTGGAATAATCTTCCACAATGTGGAAGAATATCCCAGCGTGTCTTTCTTCCATCTTGCAACTAATTCTGTTAAGAACTGTCATGTACCCGTTAAATCACTTGACAACCTTTGTCTTTTTATGACAGACTAAAGTGTATTTTTCTTTTCTTTTCTTTTGAAATGCTGTTAG
>NC_061107.1:41360744-41370744 GCF_015104395.2 Macrobrachium nipponense | reverse complement strand
ACATTCCATAGGTCACAGAGAACACACGAACAATATATTATTAATCAAAATCCCTAGGCCTTACATATATATATAGATATATATATATATATATATGGTTTATATTCTGGAAAAAAGTCAGGATCATAATGATTCATATGATACACAATGATGGTTGACTCGTAAAATTTCACTAATAAATATGAAACCTAACTATATTGAAGAAATTAAAAAGAAAACCTCTGCATCAAGTTACATGATAGCAGGAACATTGGTTTGATATCCACAAAAAATTCAGTGCGTGTGTGTGTGTGTGTGCGTGTATGCATACAGCAAGTGAGATACATGCAGAGAGAAAAAACTTAACTAGGGCCTCATCATGGGCATCCCCCCCCTCCACTTGGTACACAAACCCGATGGAACATGGCGGTCATGCAGAGACTATCGGCGACTAAACGTTAAAATGAAGAACGACAGATACCCGCTCGTGGACATAGCAGACATCACCAACCAGATGAACGACGCCAAAGTCTTCATCAAAATAGATCTGCTCAAGGGATACTTCCAAGTTCCCAAGTGAAGAAAGATATAGAGACGACAGTGAATATCACCCCCTTCAGCACCTACACATTCAACTACAGCTGCTTTGGTCTTCGGAATGTGGGGGCAACCTTCTAAAGACTCATGAAAGAGATACAAGGCGATCGTCCCTTCAGTGTTGTCTATATCGACGAATCCTGGTATTTAGCCCCAACTTCAAGCAGCACATAAAAGAAGTAAAGATAGTACTACAAATACTCAAAGAAAACAGAATTGTAACAAAGGAAGACAAATACGAGTGGGTAAAAACCACTGTAGAATTTCTGGGACATTAAATAAGACATCATACCCTTCCCAACAAAAGTAAAAGCAATCACAGATTTCCTGACACCAACCACAATCAAAGCAGTACAAGAGTTTTCAGTACTAATTAACTACTACTATTGATTTACACCCAAATTTTGTTAAAACAATGAGCCCAATTTATCTGTCTAAAAGGAAAATGCAAAAAGTTATGTTGGCGAAATATTCTTGATAATGCATTTTTATTATAAAAGCAGGCAATAACCTCTCAGCCAGCCCCGTTAGTCTTTCCTCTGCCCCATCGGTCCTGATCACTCTGATGACTGACGCTAAGTAGCAAAGACAAATGGGCGTGACTACTCGGTGGAGCAGGACACAAATGATGGTTGTCGAACATAGCGTTTTTCAGCAAAGAGTTAACAACGCCTAAACAAAAGTACTCAGCGTTCAACAGAGAACTTCTGGCAGTCCACAAAGCCATCCGCCACTTCCTCTACATGACAGAATGACAGCATTTCATCATAACAATGGACCACCAACCCTTGGTACACGCATGGTCGGAACGACAATACAACTGCGCCATCATGTACTTTAAGGGATCTTCAAACACTATACTCGACACACTATTGAGAAACTGCGCCAACACCATCCAAATCGGGATAGCCCCGCCCTTACGTGGAATGGCCTATCTGTCAACAAAGGAAACATGAATACCACCTGTGTAACAAGTACTACCGGGCGCCTCGTCCTATACACACACACACACACATACACACACACACACACACACACACACACGTATATATATATATATATTATATATATATATATATATATATATATATATATATAATTTAGCCTTAATTATATTTATTATTATTTTTTTATTTGCTGGGAGGATTCCTCTGTAAAACCTGAGAATGTAAATAAATCCGGCAATACAACGGTACATGGTTCAAATTTGCTGAAAAACCTCTAACCTATCTGTGACTAACATGATTATTCAATAGGATGCCCATTTAGATTCCTAATAGCACATGTTCAATTCACGTTGGAATCCCTGCCTGATGTTGCTTGTCGTTAAATCACTAAAATTAAGGACTCCTGATCTAAGCTTCCTTACCGGTAAATCACACAATTACAAATATGCTATGCCTGGGACACTAAACATCATTTTACTGCTTAAGAACCTTCAATAAAGTTTTTCCACAGAACATTTTAAACACTCCCATGACACATTTTTGGGGGAATTCTGGTTTGTGGAGCATTTACCGATAATTCTTGATTTTACATCAAGGGCCTCACTGAAGTGGCGTTAATTTACTACATGCATAAATCATTGATGATGTGGAAAAAAAAATCGTATACAAAAATAATCGCATGACGTCTCGTGAATCTAGTTTTGTAGAAAAATGTTGATTAAATTTTTAAGTAAGCATTGGGATTTTAGGAAGTATTGATAATAAATAAAAAGATATCTTTGAGTAAATATGTCACAACATCATTGTTTAATTTAATGAAAAAATCTGTTAACCAGATAAAACCCTTCTATTAGAGATAAAGGAAATTAATACTTACGGTAAAGAACGGAAGGACAGAAAAACAAGGGTGTCTGAAACATTCAGGAAAAGTAGGCGTTACGGAACAAAATATTATTTCACTTAATCTGAATGTTTTCTTTGATAAAATATTAATTTATTTCTTTAAATTGAATTTTTGAATTGCAATGAAAGTTCATAACCTATGAATGGGCAGTCTTTATAAACTTCGGACACTGATAATGTTGCTTATCAGCTTGTAGTATATGTATATACAGAAATATGGAAACTGATACAAAAGTTATCAGGTTTATTTTGTATATTTGTCTTTCTTTTACTAATGTTAGCTTGAATTCCTACCTTTGATTTGAAGTTTACCTGCTGATTACAGATCTCATGATGGCAGTAGTATTTTAAAAAACTATTGTTAAGAAATGTAATATTCAATTTATTTGTTCCTTTGTGTTAACTTTCACTGAAAAGTCCTTATTTGTTTCCGTGATTCCAGTTACGCAACTCCATGTAAACAAATAACTCACATTCAACACCTAATATACAGCGCCGACTTGTCCCTTTGTCCTAAAGTAATATAACGCGCGAGGATTATCCCTACTATTGTTACAGCCCTGAGCATAGACTTCGATATTGAATGCGTCTACTGCATTAACCCTTTTATGTCATTTATCAAGTCCACTCGTCCTGCGCCCTCGCAATATCCCATCATATTTTCAGTACCCAATTACCTTAGCTTGCTGAGCATTATTGGGTCAGTGGACGTTCATAATTGTGGTACTTCAGTTGGAGTTCCATTTTGGTTTGCGAGGTGGTTTTATCTCTCTCTCTCTCTCTCTCTCTCTCTCTCTCTCTCTCTCTCTCTTTCCTTGATTGTGTCATGATTGGCTTCTTGTTTGGACGATGTGATTATTTTAATTCAGCGAAATATAATTATTAGTCTGAATTTGTCAAGTACTCTTCTTTGATAAAGTAAAGCTTCCATTGACAGTTTGACGAATGTGTTGAAAAACAGCGAACTTATACAGTGAAAAATGGCTATGATATCTGACGCACAATGCAATATGGAGTAATTTTATAAAACTTGATTTGAAGAAAAGGAATAAAGTTGGTAAATTTTTCACATAAACTTCGGCAAACATAGTATGCTTACCCTGACTTGAATATTTCCTTGAAAAAGGATAAACAGAACTAGATAGCCCCTGACCCCACATGCTTATTTGACAAAAATGATTCTGACACTGGGCTGTTTTCAAGATCACGACGTGACAGGAATGGGAAAGTATCTCTGTAAAATAGCCAAAATGCTTTTCTTGATATTGCAAGTTTCAGGAAAGATATTCAGAGTTATTTCACATCTTTACAAATATCAAATCATAAGTAACACAAAGGACTTTAGACATTTTTGTCAGAATGCCACATTACGTTTGAATTTATGAGTAATTTTAATTTTCATCATTTATAGGGAATAAAAATCATCGGAAGTGTCTCTCTGATAGGAACATCTGTAACTGACATGCAATGCTTTTTGATAAATCTTTGAAATTGACAAAAAGAAGTATATAGGCACCATAGATTAATAAGGCTATTTCTGACTGATTTGTTTTTACTACATTTTTCATTAGATGTTGAAGAAGCTATAACACTGACAAAATTCATTAATTCGTTTATTTTATAACTGGGGCCTAAACAATTTTCGTCTAATATGAAACCAGGATTTGTAAAAACCTCATATAGTATAATATTATTTACACCTAATTTCAGAATTATAAATGAGAGTATGAAACTATCAAAACTTGTCAATTGCTGTAGTTTTCCAAACTACTCTTAACTTCAGAGGACCCAAGACTGTCCATTTAAAAATCTGAGAATTTGGTAATTCTCTTTTTTGCCATAAGTCCTCTGTTGTTGATAAGTCTGCTTTTCGTCGAAACATTGACTGCTGATCTTTAGGTTTGTTATTAAATGTTTATATAAATAAGTATATCTATTCATTTCTAGTCGTGAAATATCTTATACCTTATTCAATATGTTATGTTGTTTTTGTTTTAACAGGTACATATTTATTTATTTTATCAATAAAAAAGTTCATGAACTCGCAGGGGCATAAATGGAAATAAATAAGAAACGCTGAACAAGTAAGCATAACTACTCTCCTTGTTATTACAGTCTATTTATAGGATTACAACTTATAAAGAATAGACCTCCCCTACACTTATTAGTACATACCCGTACGCTATTGAGAAGTAAATTGTGGTTTAGAAAAACGAAGTGATATTCATTGACTGAGAGATGTTTGCAGATATTACAGTGCCGTAATGAATATGAAGTAAAGATATTTCTCGGGAATAATAAATTGTTTCCTTTGCAACAAGTGGGGGTTTCAGGCTACTGTCACTTAGGAGTTGCTCTCTCTCTCTCTCTCTCTCTCTCTCTCTCTCTCTCTCTCTCTCTCTCTTCTCTTCAATGCTACATTTTATGGCGCCCCCCACAAAACAAGATATATTCAACCTGAAAGTTTGTATTTATTTATTGAGATGGCATTTATTTGGATTCTCGCTACTAGATTATTTAATTACATATATACGCCTTTAACATACGAGATATCCATGGAAAACTTTGCTTACCTTTTTGATGCACTGAAAAATTATATGATCGAGACATTTCTAAATATTTCTTATTTAAAACTTTCGGACTCCTGTTGTGACTCCTTCCTCGCTGAATGGGCCACGGTTTAAACAACGCCGAATCGACGCTTCATAAGCATGCTTTTTGAATTTATTTATCGTTTTCCATATATTAAGATTTTCATTCCTGAGGAAAAACTTGAATTAATTGTACCAAAGCAAAAATTTTTTTAAAGTTTGAGTGAAATGTTTTTCGTTGGTTCTAAAGACAATCTAAAATGTGAACAGTTTTATCCAATCATACATGCATGTACACATACATTATATAAATATATGAAAATTTAGTAAGTCCATAAAAAAAACTAACAAAGAAAACTAAAATTTTATTTTATGCTGAAGAATAAAAGTGAACGAAAGAGCTCTGATTGCTAACAGTTAATTTCAAATGAAAAGGATAATATTCATTAACAGAATTAGACGAAGTTAATTAACTCTGTCAAAAAACATAACACAAGAGTAGGGTCAATTACCTCAAGAAGCGGAGGTGATTTGAAAACCAGATATAATCCTCAAACTGACTGTAATAAATGTTTTCAATTATGGCTCTTTCATTATGGCATTCAATAAATGTAAACTTCTGTACCTCATCCTAAAAGTGATTCATAATTAAAACTGATCGCAGTGTTGTTTTTCATCTCGGGAAATATGGGATAGAAATGGACGCTGATAGCCAAGCAATCTCGGTTTGCTAAAATCGCGTTTTCTGAACATCGTAATTATCGCTTGAATAAATGCATGATTTCGGATTTTCGTGTTCCATAGATGAAATCCTTATTACTTCTATAAGAATCAAAGGATATATTTGACGATCGCCGAGTCTTGTCGTATGGCTGTCATCCTAGACTATTCCCAAGATGGATTTTTCTTCTGTGTCCCTTAAAATGTAAAAAAAAAAATCAAGAAAGATATCACAGAAAAGAAAATCATAGCCCATGTATCATATATATATATATATAGTATATATATATATAATATATATATATATATATATATATATATATATATATATATATATATATATATATATATATATATATACATATATGGTAACTACTTCGTAAATAAGTCAGTGATTTTAACTGCTTAACTATTGTAATAATACAACGCACCAAAAATACCTGCCAGTTGAAGAGAAATCTTTTGATCTGGCAATCACTGAACTTTCAGTTCCATTTATCCAGTGAGAGTTTTCACTTAAATGAATGAATACAGCATTGGGTGTTTGCCCAGTTTTGACAAAATACTTATATTGTTTAATTCGTACCCCTAAAGCAGTGGTTTTCAACCTAGGGTACACGTACTCGTGTTGGTACTCCGAGGGTCTGGTCCAGCGGGTAACGCTGCGTTGCCACGTGTTATTAGGGTTAGGGGCCTGGCTGCCCACTTGCTGACGGAGAGGACACCTCTGGTGTAGTTCAGATGATAAGCTTATAAGAGTGGATTGCCTTTTCCCCACTACAAAATGAAATAGAAAGATACTTTTATGATGCTCCTGAAGGAAACTTAAAGCTAATTGGAGACCCTTTCATGCAGATGTTGCTTTTGTTAATGATACTATTAGGGAAAAGTTTATTAAACTTATGAATGGTTCTAGTGATTGTGATCTATTTGTGGAAAAGTCTTCAGTTAGGTTCTGTGTAAAATTTCCAATCATATGTGAAACTGGGTTTTTCCATCTTACTTGTCATAAAATAAAAAATAAGGTCAGGAATGAAAGTGGAAGTCGGCCTGCGATGTGTTTTAGCAAAATCTGCTCCTTGGCTCACTAGTCTAGTTGATGAAAAACAATTTCATCTATGTCATTAACTCCCTTTACTGCTGATGTAATAACAACGTATTTTATTTTTGCAGCTCAGTACCATAACCTTGAAAATTTACTGCATAGAAACAGGTAGATATTTAGAATTTTTTTTTTTTTGGAATTCTTTGTTTACAATAATTCTGGTTATGCCAGGAATTTTTTTCTGACATTGTTTTGCTTTCTTTAGCCGAAGTGGATGTGTATATTACTGACATTAAAAATATCTGAGAGGGTACGTGGTGAAAAAAAGGTTGAAAACACCTGCCGTAAATCGTTGCTAGATTGGCTGTAAAAAGAGGGCCAGTTAATTCATGGAATTTTATGTATTGTGTTTTTGTTTTCCTTCGGGCTACTTTTTATTACAAGTTTTTTTTGTGTTATCAGAGGAAAAATCGACGGTCGCATTAAAAGTTTATAACAATGATTTTCTGAAAGTTCCATGGAAAAAGAATAAATCCCAAACTAAAAACATTCTTACCTTGCCTTATTTTAGTGGTTTTGAAAATATAAAATCGTTATTAAATCTTTTATTGTAAATCTCGTTCTCTCCCATAATATCACACTTAAAGGAGTGTTAGGAAATAAATATATATATATATATATATATATATATATATATATATATATATTATATATATATATATATATATATATATATGTGTGTGTGTGTGTGTGTGTGTGTGTGTGTGTGTGTATGTTTGTATGTGTGTGTATACATGGTATATAATAATAGTATTTGGAATTGAATTCTCTGCTACGGATATATTCAACGAAGCAAAGAAAATTATAAATTTATTACACAAAAAAGCCCACATTTACCCTAAAAATCTAAGGGGGATTACTGAAGAGTAAAACGAAATTCATAAGTGCTTTCATTTGCCTATTATATCTCAAGGGTACAGAACAGTTAAGTGCATAAAGGACTTGGCACTGTTATTGCATTTTATTATTTGGTAATATTTTTTTTTTAATAAAATATGTCTCGCCTTCATGTAGAAGATTTGGTGCCATATATGCAACTGTTTAATATTCATACACTCGCTTTGCATTACTAATACATCTTTTGTCCTGCCGTATGGTTCCAGTATTTATCCAAGTATTTCTTTTAAAAATGATTGATACAGTCTGCATCTTGTTTTCTCTCAGGACACAAATTTTAGATATGTAGTTAGTTGTGTTCATGTATGCAGATTTTTTGGCAAAGACATTTTGGCGTAGGTTTTTTAGAGGATATTGGTGCACAGTAGTTTTATGCCAAATACTAGGGTTACCTTTTTGCTTACTGGTAGGAGTGCATAAATAATATGATGAATTCCCCCAAGTTTCTTGGACAAAACAACGTATACTTGCGGAAACAGTGGTGGTGCTAGATTAAAAGTTCCGTCCGCGTGCCATGTCAGAATCACGTAGAAATTCTTGAACCCAAGGGTAATAAGAATGTATGAACGTATATAAATACATTATGTCAAACACTGTGTTAATAATAATAATAAAAAAAAAACACACACACACACACACAAGAGATAGAGAACCATCCCTGGGAGAGTAGAACTTTGTATTTTTAGGTATGCTCCTTTAGCACTATAAGACATGGAAGACTCTAAGCTATATTATTAGACAATAACTATATTAGACAAGAATGATATCAGATAAATTCTATAAGAAGGGACGCTCGAGATAAATAATTTGTGGAAGAAGTTGTCTGAGGCCCTTTGTGTCACGAGTCATTGGAGGCGATGTGTTAACATAAAATTCAGATAAAGTTTTTTTCAGAATTTGAATTTGTGTCTTCTGGAGTTAGACAAATAGAGATGATGTATTTCCTGAATGACTTCAGGTCATATAATCGCGATAGTGGCAGAGCTGGCATAGTTTCTCTGTATGGGGTATGTAGAGTGATCGATAACAATAATCGGAGGAATTGGAACGGTGGGCGAAGAGTGGCCGGTGGCATATCTAATCAATATATGGTTATGGAAAACGATTTTTTCAAAACATTTTTATGAATGAAATTATAAGAGAGTCTAATAAGAAAGAAGTGAGAATAGTATAGATTAAATGTTGACAGAAAAGACACTTGGGTTAAAGATACAGAAGTGACGGGAATAGATAAAAAATCCTCACAGTTAAAAGATGAAGCCAATGTACCACAAAGGACTGCTGCAGTGTTAACCAGAATAAGGGTGATGATTATTATTTGTTACCCTGAAGTTCCAAACCAAAGAAGTAAATTGTGAAACTGTATAAAAGAGAATGAAAAAAAATATTTGTCATTCTAAATGAGTACCAAATATCTTTCTTCATTACAGACATCAAGATAAATATAATAGCATGATCAGTAAATGCACTGGCAGCTAAACAATTAACAAGGGCAGACAGGACTCTGAAAGGTCTAGAAGGTATAACAGCTGAAAGGGTAAATGACAGGTTTCCAAAATACTCCAAGACTTTTGTATTTTTCCTTTTTTCAATATGCTTTCTATTTGGAAAATTATAATTTTCATGAATTGATAATAATATGAAATAGCTATGGAAAACATACAATGCTGCATTAAATTATTGCTATTAAGATTTTCTTTAGGCAAATTCCCTAGCCCTATAATAAATGCCCATTCGTTGTATCTTTATCTGTGATATACCTATATAAAAGTGACATAAAGATCTGTACAACATTTGCTCGTTCGTTAATTAGTAATTTGTAAATTTTTATCTTTATATCAATATTATTGATGTACAAATCTTTTCCATAAAAGATATATTATGAATTTATTTTTTTTATTTTGCAATGGGGCATTTTGCCAAATAAAATAAGTATTGACTATCATGCCATAAAAAAAGAAATTTGTTAGATATGAAATTACTTGGCAAATGCTTTTCTTATTCCCTTTGCTTATGTGGTTTGATAAGCAGCTGTATTTTGAGTTTTAGCTCTCTCTCTCTCTCTCTCTCTCTCTCTGTGTGTGTGTGTGTGCCTTCCTTTCTCCTTTTAGAACTTTTAGAATCCCGGTTGAAAATGTGACTTTATAATTGGTTACACATGGAGAAATTCAAGAAATTACCGAGGATGAAAAAAAAAAAAATAATATCCGCCTAGGGATACCAGGATTTCAAAGCGTTAAATTTTCTTCTAGATTACAATG
>NC_061107.1:41330744-41350744 GCF_015104395.2 Macrobrachium nipponense | reverse complement strand
TACCCGACGAGCCACTATTATATAGATTAACCATTTTGTCAAACTTTATCATCATTGGGGCACCTCAAAAATTTTTTATAACTTGATATACTTTTAACACACGTAATTTAAGCCGACTGTAAATATAAATAACACTCTTGCCATGTTGAATTTTGAAACTTGGTTTTTCTCCCACCCTAGTACACATCCCCCAGCCGCCGTCCCCCTAAAAAAAATGAATAAATAAATAAATAAAAAAGAAAAACAAACAAGAATTGCCTTTAACAGTGATTAGTGATTACTTACGTCAATGTAAAATACACATTGAAATGGCCAAACAACCAGTAACACTGGTAACGAACATAGGTTCAAGGTTGTATTGTGCCTTGGCAAACGGCTTAAAAAGATTTCACTAATCTACCATAAATTTGACTAGACAAACTACCCTTTCACCCAGACGATCTCTCAAGAGCTACGAAGAAATTAAACCCTTCTAATTTTAAATAGTAAAAGAAAGAATAAGGTTCTGTTGGTGTCGAGTTGAGTCTCTTTCTAGAGATTCATTAGATCTTGGGGGCTAAAACGAAGAACATTTTACTAACAATTTCGTTTCCTAGTTACAACTCTCCTAACCTGACGGCTGTTACAAGACTTGCTTATCCACTTGAGAGACTGAGTGAAATCAAATATGACCTGTTTTAGAGAACGTAATTCATCTGCTAGGAAACGAAATTGTTGGTAAAATGTTCTTCGTTGTAGGCTCCATGATCAATGAGTCTTTAGAAAGAAATTCAACTCAACACCAATAACCTTAATCCTTCTTTTTCCATTTAATATTCCCGTATGGTAACTGGGATCTCTGATGCAGAATCTTCTATTTATAGGCATATGAACCGGATTGTTTTTTGGGGCCGAAGAATACTTTGAGCTATTGCCATTAGCTTCAAAATGTATGAATAATAATGATGATTATATCAAAGCCACGAGGACAAACTTCATTAATCATGGTGAGAATTATCTGTTTTTCCGCTTATGCAATGAAAACATTACTGTGAAATATAAAGTGTTTAGAAGTAGTTCTTATGGATTTTAGCGAAATGATAAGATACAAAGCCAATTCTTCAAATTTTGAGACATGATGTACAGTACGGTATTCAGGTTTTGCTACATGACCTAAAGATAATTAAAATTTCTCATTTCTCATTTCTTTAGTATTATATAATAATCGGTGTTATTATGTTATGTCACCATTCATATGAAAAAATACTTGATTGGCCGAATTATGTGCTCTCTTTGGCAAAGTAAAAATTTATATTGTTTACAAGTCCTATGCGAAAAATCTAGAAATTCAATTAGTGAAAATAATTTTTCTTGATTACAGTAGTTTATGCATTCATATTACTTTTTTTTATTAATACAATGTTAATACAAAGATTTTTAGGACTAATGAAATATTGTTTTCCAACCGCACATGAGTTATTGATTATTCTGCCTGGCCAAAGATGAAAACCACCTTGATAATGAACTGTCCTAATTAGCTATTAATTAAGAAACTCAAATATGACAAAGGACAATTTTTTACACTTACCCTAAATTTCAATAACAGGTTTCACCTTTTCTTTGATCTTTACAGGTTTTGAAAAGTCAACGCCGATGTACAGTGACAAAGCCCAAGTGATTCTTCTACCCAAGAGAGATTATGGTTCCTGAAATCGACATATCACAGGCACAAGAGGGATTCAGAACTTGAGATCTCTCCGGGTACCAGATCTAGGTATGTACGCTTTACATTTTATTTATATTCTCTAGTTGATGGCAAGCAACTGTACAATCAACTGGGCGTCACAAAGACAACAACAAAATTAATAGTTAAGGCTTACAATGATTCGGTGTAGGTTACGTTTGTTAAAGAAAGTGGTAAGAGTTAGGCAAATGTTGGTTAACACCTAATAGCAGAGTTTGCATAACATGGCGTAATGTACATCAACAGTAATTTTAAAAGTCCTTTAACCCTATCCACGATCCTCCCGCCAATAACTTCAAGTGTTTTTCTGGAACGAAATATATTGATCTGGCGCAAACACCTTGGCCACCTGGAGCTGATGCTCACTTAAGGGAAGGGTACATAATTATCTGATGGTATTTACATAACATACCAGGTTTACGCAAATGTAATTGACAATACTTTTTACTCTACATGGATTATATTAAGTAAATCTTTCAGGGGATGGGAGAGTACAATTTAGAGTTGCTTCATATATATATATATATATATATATATATATATATATATATATATATATATATATATATATATATATATATATATATATATATATATATATATATATATATATATATATATATATATATATATATATATATATATATATATATATGTAAGCAACTCTAAATTGTACTCTCCCATCCCTGAAAGATTTACTTAATATAATCCATGTAGAGTAAAAAAGTATTGTCAATTACATTTGCGTAAACTGGTATGTTATGTAATTAAATAGTCCATTCTCCTTCTGGTTATGCATGCTTGTAATTGTATAAGTCAGTCGCTTTTACATTTATTCAAATATCTCCGAATCTTTATGGAACCTGAAAACATTTACAGAGAGGTAGCACATTATACCTACAGTAAATGTCTGTATATCCATTGGATGAAGGAACTTGCCTTCCACCTGTCAATTAATTCACTCACAAATGCATTCTAACAATAATGCACGTGGGAATATTGTTACACTGTTGCTTGATTAAGGTTTCATATTAGTGCAATAATTTCATCCCGCCCCCCTCCTCTTCTCTCTCTCTCTCCTCTCACTCTCTCTCTCTCTCTCTCTCTCTATACACACACACATATATATATATATATATATATATATATATATATATATATATATATATATATATATATATATATATATAAATATTGCACTAATATGAAACCTTAATCAAGCAACAGTGTAACAATATTCCACGTGCATTATTGTTAGAAATGCAATTTGTGAGTGAATTAATTGACAGGTGGAAGGCAAGTTCCTTCCTCCAATGGATATACAGACATTTACTGTAGGAATAATGTGCTACCTCTATGTAAATGTTTCAGGTTCCATAAAGATTCGGGAGATATTTGAATAAATGTAAAAGCGACCTGCTTATACAATTACAAGTATGCATAACCAGAAGGAGAATGGACTATTTAATTTCCGGTTTCCTCTTATGAAATTAGCAAGTAAAAGAAGCATTCAGGTTTTCATCTTGTTTTGTGGAATTATTTCTTTCTTCAGGAGATAAGAGACACGAAGCTTCAGTCATTGGGAATGGGACAACTGGTCGCGACCGACTGGCCATGGCCCAGCTGGCCGTGGCCTACTGGCCGCAGCCCAACTGGCGCAGGGGCCGACTGATCGCAGCCCAACTGTCCGCAGGGGCCGACTGGTCGCAGCCCAAGTGGCCATAGACGAAAAGATGAGAGAAAAAAATTAATTTCTGTCTGTCTCTCTCTCTCTGTCTGTCTCTGTCTCTCTCTCTCTCTCTCTCTCTCTCTCAGAAAATATTTAGATAAGACGAAGACATAAAAAAAAAATTATTTCTGTCTGTCTGCTCTCTCTCACTCACTCTCTCTGAAATATTTGGATGCAGTAAACAGTGCTATTTTACTGGAATGGTTTTGAATACAGTAAATGTCAATTAACAAGTAACAAGGAAACAATGCTATTTTACAAAATGGTTGAAAACTATTTTCTTCTCCTTTTTTTGGAAAGGCTGGAGGATTACCTATTTAGGAAATATTGATTTTAAGTTTAGGAGTTTAAAATATTCAGTTGCTGTAAACCTTCTACAATGGCATCAGGTATACTTTCACAGCGAGGCAAAGGAAAGTTTGTGAGAGATGGCTATATATACGTTTTTGATAGACATGGAGCTGATAATGTCACAGAGTTTTGGAGATGTGAAAGGAGAAGACTATACAAGGCGAGAATAAAATGTAAAAAATGGTGAAATTGTAAAAAATATCAATGAGCATTCGCAAAATGCTGACCCCGCTCAAGTAGAAAAAGGAAAAATAGTATCGAAAATAAAATTGCGGGCTTCAGAAACAATGGAACAAACATCTGTTGTGATTAATGAATGTTTAGAAAATGTTAATGAAGCAGGCCAAGGAGTCATGCCTAGTCATAGCGCTTTGCGAAAAATGGGTGAGGAAAAACAAAACGTAAAAGATTTGTCTGCATACCCTCCTAATCCTATCTTTAGAGAATTGGTTATTCCTGTTGATATCAAAATTATGGATCGGAGAAATTCTTCTAGCAGACAACCAAGATTCATTGTTGGAAGAATGAACAGAAGGGGAAATGAACAGACATTCTCCGTTTTCCGTTACATTTGGAATGTTTTACGAACGATGCATAAATGATGAGGATAGAACCAACAATCATGCCGAAGCTGCTAATCGTAGGCTGCAAAATGAACTAGGGATGCAACATCCAACAATATGGAAGTTATCGATAGTTTGAAAAGGGTGGAACGAGGACGAGATCTTTATTACGAACAGTTGATTGCTGGTCAAAACACCGCCCATAAAATTGAAGAAATCCGAGAAGCTGATGCTCGTATAAAATCAGTGGTGCTACACTTTGAGAACAGAAATATTTTAGAGTATCTGAGAGGAATTGCTCATAACTTCTCTTAAGTTATATAGTTATGTAGCTGCTATTTTAAGCAGTTTTTTTATATTCCCATAATTCAACTTTTTAATGAAATTTAACTTTTTTTTCTTTATCTTTTATTTTCTTGATTGTTATTCAATAATTCAGTTTTTTAGTGAAATTTAACTTTTTTATCTTTAATTAATCTTTTATTTTCTTAAATTTTTTATTCCAATAATTCAGCTTTTAGTAACTCTATGTAATTCAGCTGTTAATAAAATTTACCTTTTAAGTATTATTCTTTTCTAGAGAAAACCTCTTTTCAAAAATGATATGCATACATGAAATAAATAGTTTACAACTATTAACCAATAATTACAAAGTTCAACAATGTATTTAAAAAAGGAAACAGTTCAATTGGCAAAAGTATCAAGCTCTCATTTAAAAGAATGAAAATGGAAAATTTGGTTTACAACCATTAATAACAATAAATACCAATTTTTCTTCGAAAGAGTTTATAACCAATAACAACAATCACAAAATTCAAAAGGGTTTTTTAAAAAAAAATAATAATAAATAAACACTAGTTTCCTTCAAAAGATAATAAAAATCTCTCTCTCTCTCTCTCTCTCTCTCTCTCTCTCTTACCGCTGCGGCCAGTCGGCTGAGGCCAGTCGTCCCCAGCGGCCAGTTGAGCTGCTGCCAGTCAGCCACGGCCAGCTGGACCACGGCCAGTCGGCCGTGGCCAGTTGTCCTAGACCCTCAGTCATTTACGTATAGTGAATACATACTCTTGTACTATATATGAAATATGAAATTTCTGAAAATATGAATAAGGCTGAAATTCTTTCCTAACATACCTTGCTCAAGAATTTTGAAATGCAGACTGGGTTTTTTCTATAATTAATAAAATCAATGAATAAAATAAAAAAAAGTTATGAATTTTATCAATTCACTAAAAGGGCAATGAATATTTTATAATTCTATTCATCATTAATTGAAGTTGTCATTAATTTTTCAATTTTGTAAGTTTTTACCTTAAGTTTTTACCAAACTGTATACGTACGTTTTTCACAAAGCTAAGAAGTAAAATAATGATGAAGTTGAGGTATTAACGTTCAACGCCAAATAACATTATCAATCAAGCCAATGCACGAAGTATATAATCTTCTAAAAACAACAAGTAAAAAATGTTCCGAAGAAACGAGTTTCAGCCACGTCCCATAAAACTCTCAGCCACGGCCAATGAAACTTTCAGCCATGGCATTGGTAGATGCACGACCTTGTCTAACTTTAACTTTAAACACAATAAAAACTACAGAGTCTAGAGTGCTGCAAATTGGTATGCTTGATGACTGTCGGCTAGATGATCAATATACTAACTTGCAGCCTTCTAGCCTGAGTAGTTTTTTTAAGATCTGAAGGCGGACAGAGAAAGTGCGGACGGACAGATAAATAGACATCTCATAGTTTTCTTTTACAGAGAACCTAAACAGCAACGATTTCTCCATATAAATGCCAATCTGTGGGATGTCCACACACCTTCAAACGAGGTGAAGAACATTCTTATAAACTTTCCCAGTCATTACGTAAGTTATCACGGCTTTAATAAACATTTTCTGTGCTGAGTAAGTGACATTACATTATTCTCCTGAGAACGTTGTACACATTTACTACACCATTTTAGAGGCGAAGTGTTGTTATTTATCAAAAGGCCTAGATGGTTTTTCCGGATCGCCTTTACAAGAGTTGTGGGCTCTGGTTTGCAATTGCTCAACTCCATCCTCTCTCTCTCTCTCTCTCTCTCTCTCTCTCTCTCTCTCTCTCTCTCTCTCTCCCAAATCGCCTTTACAAGACCTGTCTGTTTTTTGTTTGTAATTTTTCTACATCACCTCTCACACTGCCCTACACAACTCCCTCAAACCAATCCCCCCCCCCCCCACCCCCCCTCTCTCTCTCTCTCTCTCTCTCTGGTCAGTTCACATTACCGAGAAGAGATAGTTTCCTATCTCTATTTGTTTATTCCATGCATTGAAAGGAAAATTGTATGGCATGATTATACGCCCATTTCTTAAGGAGGTGGCGTTTATCTTTTACGTGATTTTCAGGCTTTTCAAATATATTATACGACACTACCTAAAATTTCATCTCGATAAGGAATCGCCCAAGCTATTTCTAAAGTTCCGAGCTTTGGGATTCTGTGTCCTTCAACAATTTTATTATTCAACTAGTTCCAATAATACGTGCTTAAGACTTCTGTTTTCTTCATCTGATTGTTGAAGTTATTGTAATTAATATTGTTGTTTCATATTTTCTTTCTTTAGATTTTCATCAGTAACATTATTATTCTTATTTGTGTTTTTTCTTTTTTTCGGTCTATCACAGTCCTCCAATTCGACTGTGAAGTATATATAGTGTGGGGTTCCGGGTTGCATCCTGCCTCCTTAGGAGTCCATCACTTTTCTTACTATGTGCGCCGTTTCTAGGATCACACTCTTCTGCATGAGTCCTGGAGCTACTTCAGCCTCCAGTTTTTTCCAGATTCCTTTTCAGGGATCTTAGGATTATGCCTAGTGTTCCTATGATTTATGGGTACAATTTCCACTGGCATATCCAATATTCTTGTCTTATTTCTATTTTCAGGTCTTGATACTTATCCATTTTGCCCTTTCTTTCTCTTCAACTCTGGTGTCCCATGGTATTGAGACATCAATGAGTGATACTTTCTTCTTGATTTTGTCATTCAACGTCACGTCTGTCTATTTGTACGTATCACCCTATCTGTTTCTTGATACCATAGTGCTAGAGGATCTTTGCCTGATCGTTGTCTATCACTCCTTCAGGTTGGTGATCGTACCACTTATTACTGCAAGGTAGCTGATGTTTCTTGCACAGGCTCCAGTGGAGGTCTTTTGCTACTGAATTATGCCTCTTTTTCTACTGTTTTGTGCAAGTGCCGGACATTCGCTTACTATGTGGTTTATGATTTCATTTTTCGTAATTCACTTCCTACTTGGGTTGTCTGTATAATAAGATTTCCAAGGAGCTGCAGTCGCAAAGAACGCTGTTACGCGGGATCCAGTGACAGTGGCGTGTAGCTTGGTTCCCCCTCTCCCAGTCCCCCAACGGTGAGCTCTCTGCGACGCTCAGCCTTGGCTTGGCAGCCAATAGACAAGAAACTCCCACTACCTTCTCCCGTCAGGTGCGAATTACACTCTGTAATTCGTTTTTTGTGTGCATTTTGCTTGGTGAGAGTTACCCGCACACAGTCTGATTAATCAACAGATATCTAGAAATAGAAAAATATCTAGAAGTGTTTGTGAACTGTCGGTGATAAGATTAGTGTGAAAATACTAGTATAAAGCGTCTACTAAGTTAGTTTTTATCAAGTGAATATTGTAAATCAGATCAAGATGGCAGTAAGTTCCAACTGTGGAAAGAAATGACAAAATCTTCCATGTCTAGCAGATTTGCAATATGATGAGGTAGCAGGAAGGGAGCTGGCATTTCTCATCTATGAGATCAACAACAGCCCTAATCAAAATGATACAAAAGCATTCATAGACATATTAGAAGGATATGATCCTTCAAACTGGGAACAAATCAAACGAAAACATCTTGAAAATAATTGAAGAAGTTCCAAATAAAATCCAAGTGGTGAAGAGAAAAAATTTACATGAATCAACATATTCCGACAAAGAAAATGAATAAGGTGAAACATTGTGAGTATACTAATTGATGCAATAGGAAAAAGAATGCCAAAAAGCATGCAAACTGTGTAAGGTGTGGTATACCATAGTCAATCCACAAAACCTGATCAGAAAATATTCTGCATGCCAACATTCCAATGCATCCTCAATGTGCTGTAAGTAATGGAAAATACGAGTAAGGATACCAGAATATTTTGCTCAACATGTCTATCATGGATAGACAATGTTATTAAATCAAGACTTAATGTACAAATAGTTGAGGATGAAGAAGGAGAGGAAGAGGAAGAAGAAGAAGAGGAAAACGGAAAAGAAGAGAAGAAAAAACAAAACTGAAATGAGAGAAAAAAATAAGGAAAACAAAGAACAAGATAAGAGTATGGATGCAGAGATACTCATTGATACTACATATGAGGCAATCAAGCAGCATACATACAAAGAAATTAATTACGACATGACAACACAAAATAAAATCCGAAGAGGCTCTACCCAGATCTGCACACTGATGGGAAAGAGGGGGAAAAATAAACAAGAAAGACAGTCTGCACCCTTTTGAAAAGAGGGAATTGCAGATTCGGAGAAAGATGTTACTACAAACATCCCAAGGTATGTCACAACTATGAAATCTATGGTAAATGTGCATACCTAGATGGCTATGAGGATGATTGCAGAGATCTACATCCAAAAATATGCAAAAACCTAGAAGAAGGAAAAGGATGTAAGTTCAACAACAAAAATGTAAATATATGCACTCTGTAGCCATGAATCAAAATCAATTAAATAATCAATTAAATAATAAAATCCAAAATCCGGAAAAAAACAAATAAAGAGAGGAACAAAGAACATGAGGTTGAAGGAAAAAGCAAGCCATCACCGTGATATGGAGTGTCAGCAAAGAATTTCCAAGCCTTAGCTCCAAGATACTACAGCTCAAGAGATAAATACTGTATGTACGATGCTAGGGGAAAATTGCAGATTCAGACACAAAATGAATAATTATGATAAAGGAAGATCAAATATTATCGAAAAGTTGGATTTTTTAATGTCAGAATTATGGAAATGAAGAAAAGAACAACTACCAGAACAGGAAAGAGACTTGAGAAAATCTTTATGTTACCATATCAATGAAGGAGATAACACGCAAACCATCATAGTGATGAATGCGTAGGGTTTAGTTACGAGTAACTCAAAAAGAAAAATAGAGTACTTAGAAGGACTAACCCAAATTGAAAAGAAAATAGATATAAGAATATAAGTGAAAACTGGTATTCCCAAGAGACTGGTAATGACGATCAAATAAAATGGTTCCAAACTTATAGATCGGATAGAAAAAATAGGAATCAAGGGGGAACCACGATATATGGGAAACACAAAAAACAATGAAAAATATATGAGAAATATAGTAACTCAGAATGTGAACTAATACCGGTAGAATTTATATCTGAAAAATTAATGAACATAGTAATATATAGACCCCTCTAATACTAAAGAGTTTGAGACAATAATAGAAAAATTTGATGATATATGTAGAAATCACAAAGACTGGACTATTCTCCTATCCAAAGACTTTAACATTCCTTTCATAGACTGGAAAGAACGAATAGGAGATTGTGGTGTAGTTACATATAGAAAAGAGAGTAATAGTAGTGCAGAAGATAAGAGGCAATTCGAAAAGCTATTAGATATGCTGCTAGAATACAACATTCAACAAATGAATCTCATTCCAATAAGAAAGGAAAATACTTTAGACCTAATATTTGTGAATGAGGTGAATTATGTTAAAGAAATAATAGTTTATAATGCGAGTATTTCAGACCATAATGTCATAGAATTAACAGTCCATTCCAAAGCAAGTGAAAACAGAGATAAGCAAGAAATGAAAAAATGGGAAAGGGCTATGGAAAATACAACTTCAACAGTAAAAGATAAAATGGTCAGAAATAAATGAAGAATTAAACAAAGATTTGGATAACATTTTGTAAGTGATGATATAAGGTAAATATGGAGATATTATATAAAATATTAGAGAAAATAGTGGATAAATATATACCAAAGAAGAAAAATAAAAATCAGTCATGCATACCAAGAGACAGAAGGATCTTGTTTCCAGAAAATCAGAAAGTGGAAAAAAAAGGTCTTGCAAAAGAAAAAATTGCATGGAAAGTGATCGAACTAAAAAGTAAGATAGAAAATGAAGAACAAAAGATTATACAATAAAAAAAATGAAACAAAAACGGAACTTGGAAGAAAAAACCCTAATAAATATCAAGCAAAAACCCCAAACTATTGTACTCGTATGCGAAAAAGATGAATAAAAGAAGAATAGAAATAGGCCTCTAAGAATTGAAGGGAGATTAACGAATGAAAAAACAAGGAAATATGCATCATATTGGCAGAACGATATAAGAGAGAATTCACCCCTAGAATTGATAATCAAGATAATGATATAGAAGTAAGGGATGAAAATAGTGAATATTTAGCTGATATTGTGCAGGCTATTAATGCAATTAGAAATGGAGCAACAGCAGGGCCTGATGGTGTCTCTGCTATTTTGTTAAAGAAAGTAATTCATTCTATCGCAAAGCCACTTGCAATATTATTAATACAAAGTGTAGATACAGGCAAGATTTAAGATGAGCACAAATAGCATATATACCCCTACTTTCAAAAGTGGATCAAAACTAGGGGCAAGTAATTATAGGCCTGTGAGTCTAACATCACATATTATGAAAGTGTATGAAAGGGTAATGAAGAAAAATATTATGAAACATTTAATAAAAAATAATTTGTTTAATATAGGACAACATGGTTTTGTACCCGGAAAAAGTACACAAATCCAACTGTTAGTCTACTGTGAAAACATATACAAAAATATGTTAAGCAGAAATGAAACAGATGTGGTTTATCTAGACTTTGCAAAAGCTTTTGACAAGGTAAATCATAATATATAGTGAAGAAAATTAGAAAATATAATATAGTGGACAAAGTAGGTAGATGGTTAAAAGAATTTTTACACAACAGAAAACAGATAGTTATTGCAAACGATGAGAAATTGGATGAAGCCAAGGTAATATCCGGTGTGCCACAAGGTACGGTGTTAGCTGCATTACTGTTAGTTATTATGACTGCAGACATAGACAGTAATGTTAAGGACTCGGTAGTGAGTAGTTTCACCGATGACACAAGAATAAGTAGAGAAATTGCTTGTGATGAAGATAGGAAAGCGCTATAAAGAGACCTTAACAGAGTATATGGTTGGGCAGAGGTAAATAGGATGGTATTTAACTCTGATAAATTTGAATCAATAAATTATGGAGACAGAGAAGGAAAGCTATATGCATATAGGGGACCTAATGATGAGACAATCACAAATAAGGAAGCAGTTGAAGACCTTGGTGTGATGTTGAATAGGAACATGTTATGCAATGATCAAATAGCAATTCTATTGGCAAAATGTAAAGCAAAAATTGGAATGTTGTTACGGCACTTCAAAACAAGAAAAACTGAACACATGATTATGCTTTATAAAACATATGTTCGTAGTCCACTTGAATATTGCAATATGATATGGTACCCACACTATCAAAAGGACATTGCACAGATAGAGAGTGTACAAAGATCCTTTACAACTAGAATAGAAGAAGTTAAGGATCTTGACTACTGGGAAAGACTACAATCCTTAAAATTATATAGTCTAGAAAGGAGAAGAGAACGCTACATGATAATTCAGCATGGAAAAACAGATAAAAAATTGCCAAAAACATCATGGAGCTAAAAATATCAGAAAGGAGCAAGAGGTAGATTAATAGTGCCTAAACAACACCAGGAAAAATAAGGAAAGCACACAGGACAGTAATCCACTACGCACCAGCATCGGCAATGCAGCGTCTATTCAAGGCATTGCCAGTTTCATCTGAGGAATATAACAGGAGTGAGCGTAGATGTGTTTTAAGAATAAGCTCGACAAATATCTAAGCTGCATCCCAGACCATCCAATATTGAAAGATGCAAAATATACCGGAAGATGCACTAGCAACTCTCTGGTAGACATTAGAGGTGCCTCACACTGAGGTAAGGACATTCATTTCCAACTATGTGAAATCTACAGAAAATGCCTTGATCTCAACGGCGATTAAGTCAAAAAGTAGGAAAAAATCTAAGCTTTCCAAAAATCTATTATTCAATGCCAATAATCATGTCTTTCATTGTGAAAAATCTTTGAGAACCTTCTTTTACGGACAAACCTCGTACATATGGTTTGTTGTGCCATTCCTCTGTTCTGCTTGGCATTCTCCTGTCTCTTTATATTTGTGGGTTTTCGTCTACTTTTATCAGTCCTTCTTCCCATGCACTCTTGAGCCACTCGTCTTCACTGGTTTTATCATTATTGCCCAGTGCTATGTCTCGATGTGACGCAGTCCTCTATGTTTAGTAGTCCCCTCCCTTCTTCCTTTCGTGTTATGTATAGTCTGTCCGTTTTGGTCTTGGGTGTAGTGCTTTGTGTATTGTCATGTGTCTCCTCGTTTTCTGTCTATGCTGCGAAGTTCTGCCTTCGTCCATTCCACTATTCCTGCGCTGTATCTGATTAACGGCACGGCCCTTGTATGGCTTTTATCATATTCCTTTTCCGGCGATGAGTTTTGACTTGAGTTACACCTTGAGTCTACATATATTCTTTATTATTATTATTATGCCAATCAAAGCCACAGTAGTGTTAAAATATATTATTGTACAATTGTAAAAATACAAGGAGAGACTTTCAGATACTGCTTCGTGTCCCCCCTGATGGTCAAGCAATAGAGGGAGCGTTACAACAACAAAAAAAGAAAAAAAAATGTTCAAGGCGGATGGATTTAAGTGTTGGTCTGGTAATTCCCGTTCGGTTGTTTCTGTTGGCGAGACGGCTGGAACAGTGAAGTGGTCGTTCAGGTGATTCCATCTCAGCAGACACATCCATCGGTGCCATAACTTGAAGCTGCAGGAACCATCAGTCATCTGGGATAAAAGAAAGATGGGAGCAACATCAGGGGTCTCACAGTCACCAGACATATGAATTCTAAAATCGTTGACAAAGTGGCCAATTATTAAAGAATTGGTAAAACTATCTTCGTCAGTGAAGTTCCTTCAAAAGCACATCCCTTTCTAATAGAGGCTAACTTCCCACTAAGCGCCGAACACCAACATTCCCTCTCTTAAAAATGACAGAGGCATCATTCCAGTTGATATTGTGTCCTGGATTAAATGAATGTGAAACCAGAGTTCATTGCATGGAGTTCATAGGTCCTACGATGTTCAGAAAGTCTTACATCCAAACCCCGCCCTTCTCTCCAAAGTATTTCTGAGGGCAATTGGCACAGGAAATTTGTTAAACATCAGGTGCTTCCCTAATACCATTGTTGTTATTATTGCATACTAACCGATTTCTGATTGTATTTTTAAATTGAAGGCAATTTGAATTTCTTTGTGCTTTACTATTTGCAAGATAGCAGGTATTTTCCAGTTTTGGATTGTAAGCTATGGATATTTTTGATACTTGCTTATTTTTTACCACATTAGGATTACCTACTGCATTCATACCGTAATATATTCATTTTGCTTTAGAGATAGTTCTTTCTATAATGTGAGTGGGATATTTCAGACCCTTATAAAACACTGAAGATATGCTGAAGCTCAAGTTCTAAAAGCTCATTATCACAAATACGAAGAGCTTTGGAAGTAATAGGCCTATTAACTCCATGCAATGAATAATGCTCTTGTTTCACATTCATTCGTTTCAGTACAACAACATCAATTGGAATGGTGCCTCTGTCATTTTTAAGAGTAGGGGATGTTGATGTTCGGCGCTTAGTGGAAGGAGCGGCTATTAGAAAGGGTGTGCTTTTTGAAGGGAACAATACCTTCACTGATGAAGATAGTTTTAACAATTCTCTAATAATTGGCCACTTTGTCACGATTTTTTAGGATTCATATGTCTGGTGACTGTGAAACCGCTGATGTTGTCCCATCTCTCTTTTATCCCAGATGATTGAGGTACTACAGCTTTCAAGTTATGGCACCGATGGAGTGTCTGCTGAGCTGGAATCGCCTCTGAACAACCACTTCGCCGTTCCAGCCGTCTCGCCAACAGAAACAACGAATGGGGATTACATGGACCAACGCTTAAATCCATCCGCCTTGAACCAATTTTTTTTATTTTTTTATTTTAATTTATTTTTTTTTTTTTTTTTGTTTTTTTTTTTTTTTTTGCGCTGTTGTAATGCTCCCTCCATTGTTTGACCAGCAGTAGGACTGAGAGGGATACGGAGCAATATCCGAAAGTCCTCTCCTTGTATTTTTTACCATTGTACAATAATATATTTTAACACAACTGTGGCTTTTGATTGTCAATATTATAGCCTCGTTACGGAGGTTACTTTGTTCATTATTTATTATTATTATTATTACTATTATTATTATTATTATTATTATTATTATTATTATTATTATTATTATTATTATTATTATTATTTCTCAATATATAAACATTTTTATGATGTCAGGCAAACAAGCAAGCAAGATATTTGCTGACCCGCAAGCCTCTGAAAAGCGCTTAACTACAGTGCAAAAAAATAATTATTGAATTTTCCGGTATGGTTTATTTTTGTGGCGGGGGTGGGGGGAGGCGTTAGCAACATAATGGAGAGAGAGAGAGAGAGTGAGAGATAAGAGAGAGAGAGAGAGAGAGAGAGAGAGATCTTTAGATTTTCCATCCTCTCAGTGGCCCTCCAAACTTCCTCAGAGTTAGTTCGAAATCTTAAACAAGAACTTTCTAGTTATTTACTTTAAGATAACATGAATCCTTTTTATTTGATCAAACGTTACAGAAGTAAGTAAGGAAGCAGAACATGTTGTGTAAGGAACTCTCCCCTTCAATAACTCCCTCAAGCAGAAGTCTACCAAGGCAGGATTATTCGTGGAGCATCTTAATTGCAGACAATTGTGCCGTGCAAGAAGCAGCAATTAATTCCTCCTCGTGCATGATGCACTAATTATGTTGCAAGCGACTTAAATGGATTTTCTGAACATCAGGTGTCCAAGGGAAGGGCTCAGTTTCGCAAAAAAGTCTTGCCATACTTTTGCAATTCAGCTGTGCAGGGGATGTACTATACTATAAAGTGGAGAGAGAAGGATCCGTTAACAGATCCGTTTAGTTATTGGAATGTTTTAGCAGGAAAGCAGACGTTACTAATCGTAAAAATAAGCACTTCGTATAATATATATATATATATATATATATATATATATATATATAGATATATATATATATATATATATATATATATATATATATATATATGCGTGTGTGTGTGTGTGTGTGTTGTGTGTGTATATATATATATATATATATAATATATTATATATATATATATATATATATATAATATATATATATATATATCGTATGTCTGTGTGTATGTATGTATGTATGTATGTAGTATTTATTATGCATAAGAAATTGTTTAAATATGCCATAGATGATATTTGATATGAAAAAAGATAAGAATATATACTGAGACAGCTTGGTGTTATATGAACATAGAAATAAATATGAATAAAGGATAATAGAAATTTGAATGGTTTAAGCATAAGTTAATTTTGGTCCCTACAAGTTTTCATAAAATCAGGGGGGTGGGGAAATCATCTACAGGTACACGATGTAGAAATCTTGGCACGTATGGCAGAACAGGAGAGGGACAAATGAAGATGAGGGCCGATGAAAAGGTTTTAGGTGAAGAATTATGAAATGAAAATAAATATTTTCATTACGATGGAGATCGTAAGGGAAATTAATAAATAATCATAAGGAGCTGTGATTGATGAAAATGCAGTTTTCTGTTCATTTTGAGGCTTTCGAATAGTTATTAAATTTAAATGCACGTTAATTATTAATCAAAATATACTACCACGTAGGAGATACATCTTCGATGCTGTCACAGAACTTTTGAAGATAGCCAGTGCTCATAGAACGGTATGTTCATGATATAAGCAATAAGACAAATGATTATAACAATAAATGATTTTGGAAACATGTTGTGAACAAATACCTAGAGTAATTAGAAGGTTAGACTAGGAAAGTGTCACATGGCAAGGTTTTAATATCAAGAGAAGGGGAATGTCTAATCAGTCCATGTATGATATGGATTGACAACGGAAAACCTGAAATGAAAATAGAATAAAATAAGATATTGTATAAAATGTAAATTTACCTCTGCATTGCAGGAAAGTTCGAAAATAGACAGAACAAAACAATTGCAGGTAGTTTGAGAGAGGTCAAGGGGTATGCAGGTGCGAGGAGGCGGAGTTGGCAACTCAAGGTTCCAAAAAAATGATAAAGGTCGGGTCAGGTAAAATGAAAGGCAATGATAAGCTAGAGACCCCTCCCATGAGATGTGTTGAAAGTGCCTCCAAATTAAACTGGGACTATATTACAATAGAAATGGATGTCTAGTACTTAGGTGTGAGTGACCCTATCGTGGAGGCCGACATCGGCTCAGCAACCCACCCTGACCGGGTACGACAGCTCATTTGTCATCAGGAACTAATCCGAAGGAGAAGTCATTAAAAGGGGTTTCGTCTTCATTCGTTATAACAATGCAAGAGGGAAAAAAACATCTAAGACAAAATACTCTCGAGGGAACCCTTATCCGATCCTGATGAGGGCCAGAAGGGAAATTCTCAACTATTTCAAAATTGGGAAATAGGTTACTGTATAGCTCTCGCTTCCTTCTTTATATTGTGAATTTCGACCTTACCAGCCCAAAACTACTAATCAAAATTCAAGTTTGGCTGAAAAAAAAGAAAAAAAAAAAAAGTGGATTCAAAATGTTTACTCATTATAGATATTATATATATATATATATATATATATATATATATATATATATATATATATATATATATAAAATATATATATATATATATATATATATATATATATATATAATATATTTATCATATATATATATAATATATAGAACTAAAGAACCATTATCGCCTTATATGTCCTCTAGTGTTATTTGCGAGAATACTTACGCTAAATGTCAATCGGGGACCTATGGTGGGATCCACAAGCAACTCCTTAGGGTGCGTATCGACTCTGATGCTGAGTAAGTTTTCAGCACTGAATCTTACATTAGCACATATATCTATCTATTATCTATATATATATATATATATATATATATATATATATATATATATATATATATAACATATATATATATATATATATATATATATATATATATATATATATATATATATATATATATATAAAAGGTTTTTTTTTGCCAAAAGGAAAAAATGAAAAAACAGTTGACCGAGTACTTTCGGTCCTATTTCGACCCTTTACTGAGGCATACTGATTTTACAAAGAACACCATAGTCAAAGAAGGCTTAATATACAAAACCAACACTACCAAATTAGCCATAAGGGTGATTTTCACTCTACAGAGAGGAGGAGTCATAGGCTAGCCACTCCTTGAAGGATACCCGCGGTAAACAAGTGATTCTTCCAGAAAAAACAGACATTTTGAAAACAACACGGGTGCATATACAATTTAATATCATGAATTTTTACACAAATTTTTCCAACAAAAATTATTATTAATGAAAAGACGAAAAATAATATAAATATATATAATATATATATATATATATATATATATATATATATATATATATATATATATATATATATATATATATATATTATATATATATATATATATATATATATATATATATATATATATATATATATATATATATATATATATATATCGAGCAAGAGAAATAGGGAGAGAATATGAAACCAAGAGAGAGAGAGAGAGAGAGAGAGAGAGAGACAGAGAGAGAGAGAGAGAGAGAGAGAGAGAGAGACAGAGAGAGAATTAATAACTATATACTGTGGGACTAATTTATTAGTTGTTCATTTACTTTGAGGTCCTTCATAAACATCTTTACAAATATATGGGTCCAAATGGTACATTCCCAGACTAAGCTTTAGGTTGTTTTTATAGTGATTTTCTATAATTGCCGATTCCAGTAAATTTCTTGAAACATAATCATTAGAGTTTAGCAATTACCGAGGTATCACCCCAATTAATACAATGAGATTTTTTCACTCAGATGGATAAACAGTGCATTTGAAGTCTGGGCGGTTCTAACTGAATACATATGCTGCTTAACCCGAACACATAAATTTTTACTAGACTGACCAACGTAAAACGATGGGCAATCCTTACAACGGATTTTGTAAAATGATGTTGTTATTTGTTACGGGACTATTCTTAATTAGCATATCTTTAATGGTATTGTTATAAGAGAACACTACATTAACATTAAATTATTTAAATATTGATTTTATGTTTTCAAATCCACGAAAATAAGGTAAGCTAAGTACATTTTTAGGGATTTCTTTTTCATTAATAGCAACATTATAAAACCTTTTGTGAGCTTTTTGAGGGGATAACATAAATCAATTAAATGAGGTGGGTAGCAGAGATCGTTTCCTATCTTTTTTATGTATTCTAATTCTTGGTCCAGGTATTGTGGACTCGTGATACGCAAAGCACGTAGGAACATAGAAGAAAAAATTGAAATTTTAATAATAAGATGGTGGCCAGAATAAAAATGTACATGTTAAATTATTTGTGGGTTTTCTATAAATACTGAATTTGCATTGGAAAGATTCTTCTATGTATTAATACATCTAGAAAGGGATGGCATTGTTATTTTCAATTTCCAACAGTGAATTTTATGGATGGCACTAAATTATTCAATTTAGACAGTAAATCATTTACATCGATACCACCAGTTAAGACTACTAAGATATCATCGACATATCGGTACCATTTTAAGGGGATAAGTGTGATATTCGGAGTGTTGTCTCTCAAAAAAATCCATATATAAGTTTGAAAGGAGAGGTGATAAAGGATTACCCATGGCCATACCAAATATTTGTTGGTAATATTCTCCATTAAAATAAATCTGCAATCACAAATACATACTTAATTAAGGAAATTATGTGGACTTAACGGACATAGGCAATTCATGCAGTACAGGTTCATTACTTAAATATTCTAGCACAGAGTCAATAGGGACTTTTGTAAACAAAGAACATACATCAAAACTGACAAAAAATATCGCTAGGGTTTAGTACGAATGTTTATTTGCCGGTAGAATTCATGCAAAAGTCTGGTTAATCTTTTCTTAACATTAAAGGACCTATTTCCAAGAAACGTGATGGGAAAATATACCTAACTTCTCTGTTGATAGTGACAGTTGTAGGTTTTTGGAAGTAATAATTTTTCAAGCTCTTTTCCCATATACGTATTCGTAAAACGCTTGCTAAAGCCATTGAAAAGTGAGCACTGCTTAATGAAATTAGACTCTAGGTCCATATTAACATAATTGGAACATACTTTACTGGCCCTCGATGTTAAGGTCGTATCAAATTTCTCTTGACTGAATAGGAATAAATGAGGACATTTTGGTGGTCAACCCCAAGTTTTCACTGTGGCTGATTAGTATATCAGGAAAGGCCAGCTTTCCTTCTGCCTCGGTTTCTGAAATGAATTCGATATTGCTGTGCTTTGAGTTCAAGTATTCTAAA
>NC_061107.1:41323244-41325744 GCF_015104395.2 Macrobrachium nipponense | reverse complement strand
TAATCATAATTTTGTATAATCAAATAATATTTCAAGAAAATGTAAATGAATCATTAATGAATATCGCTAATGCCCATTCAAATTGCATATAATATAGATATGACAACCTAACTTTCCCATAAAGTATATTAGAGTTTTCTTATGGCAGAATGTTATTGATTAAATCTGATAAACATGAATGAATGTCTTACTATAAATATGAAACCTGAAAATGATCACAGATCTTGTTTTTGTTGTCTTCATGCAATGAGTTCAGGGAGAATCCAAAAACTTGAGTAAAATTAATATCAATTTGATCCACATGATAACACAAAGCTGACCCTAAATACATTTGTGATGAAAAATGAATGAACAATCAAGTTCCTCTTGTCGAGTAAAATTTGTCTTTCTATTTTCCTGTTATCATATACATGTTTTCATATGAACAATTTATATATTACTCTAGATGAACAAGAACAGATTTCACATAATTGTTCTGCTTCTTACTATTGAATATATTATTGCAGTTAGTGTATAAAAAGTCATAAAGACAAATAATATGATAAATTTCATCACTGCTTACCCAAAAGAGAACATTCCAAATAGTTTAGGCCACTCAAATGATTGCACAAATATACGTGAGGAACGTATATGAAGTTGTTTCGAACGTCTGTAAAGCACAGAGAAAAAGCGAGATAAGTCGATCATTTGCTGTGAATATGAGTAAGACGACAGGTACACTCAAAGTATTTCGTCGGTTTACAACAGAATACGAAAGAACAACGAGAAGAAATAGTTTTAACGGGAGATTGCAGCATATCCCCTTCCTCTTGGAAGTTCTTTGTTTCTCCAAATACGTTATTTTGTGTACTTTAGCTTGCAGACTTTGATTTGTTTTTCTAATAACTATTGCAATGTGACTCGAGATTATATCTGGGACCAAGGTTCGAATTCCTTCGAAGAGGAAAACAATACGGAGGGGAAAAAACATAGAAAAATTCACTGCCAAGATGCAGAACAACAGAGCAGGAATAAAGTATTTCTCAGAATAAGACAATGGAAATGTATACTAGCATAGCCGCGAATACTGACATTCGATCAGTTGGAGACGTCTTTTCATTGTGAACAAATTCCTATTTTCCTGTTCAGTTTCTCTGCAGGAATTTTTTTCTCATACCACTCTATGTTCTCTTTCAGGTGGATTTACATTTCATAGAAATATGAAACTTTCTAAAGCCTTCAATGATCGTAAGGGAAGTTATTTTTGAAGGTTGTTTTTATTTTCTACAGTGACATGAATATTTACACATGGATACAATGTGAAGAAACTAATTCTTAGCGAGAACTGTAATGAGAGAGGAGACAGCCCACTAAACAAATCTCCATTGCGACTTTGTAATAAAAGTATACATAGCATTTCAGTTTACAACTAATAAAGCACTGTTTTAGACAAATAGTACTTGATATTCATTTCGGTAAAACCCCACCCCCAGTATTTAATTGCTTCTCTCAAGATTTCACAAACTAGTTTTATTTTCCTAAGATATATATATATATATATATATATATATATATATATATATATATATATATATATATATATATTTCTTCTTATCCATGGTATCAAAAGGATATACAGAATCTAAGAAAAAAAAGTATCTCCTAAATGAAAAAGTAGCGAAAAGGTAATTTTTCATGGGGGGGAAAAGTTTTCATTTTGAGGAAAGTGGAATAAAAGTATGCGAAAGTACTGTAAGGTTTTTATTTGGCAATTGGACATATTCACGATAATCATCTTTCCAAAGTATTAACTTGGAACAATAAGAAAGTTTATACAATGCCTTGTAGTTTTCGTTTTATGTAAAACAAAAACTATTGAGATGGTTATAATGCCTGTCCTTCTGCATTTTTTCTGACCGCCCTCAGGTCTTGAAAAACTACTGATGCTAAAAGGGCTGCAAATTGTGTGTTGATCATACCATTTAAAATTAGACTTGGCCATGATCGTTTGTCTGGCACTGCTATAGGTGCCAATAACACAGGCCTCCACCGGGCCTTGTCATACAGCATTATATGCTTTACAGAAAACCAGTTTTTTATTTGGCTGTTTATCCGTTGGGCATGGAATTGGATATCACAGGAGGATAGAAATGGAAATGAAGGTAAAATGGTAAAACGAATCAGAGAAGATTATTGCCAGAAGAGAACAAATAATTTGAAGATACTCAACAGTGAATAAAAATGAGTTCGTTGCCACTCTACTATTGTATGAAAGCTTTAATTTCTATAAACATTTTAACATATTCTGTTACCTTAAGCTACGGCCTTGAATATTCAACGTTGGTAAGTTTTGATTACTGGAGAATTGTGATGATAACAAAGATTCAGACTACGAAGTAGTCCAGCGAGATGAAATCTCGAAACTGTTATGAAAACGTTTAAAGTTAGACATTTTAGACCAATTAATCAGATGCTTCCATTCTGTTTCCTAACTCTAACCTTTTGCTGATCATCTCGCAAC
>NC_061107.1:41242782-41315282 GCF_015104395.2 Macrobrachium nipponense | reverse complement strand
AATACAAAAGTGACATGGCCTTTACGAATAAAATCTACAATTGGATTAATAATTCCATAAGGCTTCATAATTTTTTTATAATTCTATGATATTTTTAAACTATATTGCGAAGCTTCGGCAATTCAATCTATATGTCAGAAAATAGTTAGTATTTGGGTAACAAGCAATGGTGTTGAGAACACTGAATATTTCTGGTATAGTACATTTTTATAAGCTATTATAATTATTATTATCATTTGTAGTAGTAGTAGTAGAATAAATGCTTTAGTATTTAGTGTTTATTTCATGTTCTTTATATAAGCACCCACATTATTAAAGGTTAGGAATATGTAGGGGGCAAGTCAAGATTTCTCGGTTTCACGAAGAATTGAAACAAATATTTTCTTTCTCTCTTAAGCAGGCCGCTGACCTGATAGAATTTATTAACACTAAATACAAATTGGGAAATCCTGTAGAGTAGTTATCTATGTGGTGTGAACATAATTATCGTTTACAGGGATTTCGTTTACGTCCAAACTTCGTAACGATAATGAAAGTTTGTGCCTACACGCACTAAGACAAGGAAATGTTTCGGTGATGCAACATGGAGAGAGAGAGAGAGAGAGAGAGAGAGAGAGAGAGAGAGAATTTAGTAATATATAAATAGCTTTTCATCACGCCCGTAAGGCAATCATTTTTGACGAGTTGCCAATTTGTAAATTAAAATTCACGAAGATTTACTTAGCTAATACTTGTTTATATATGGATATGATTGTTGGTTATGACTGGCAAATCTGCTTCTAAATGCGAGTATTTTGCTCTTCCGTATATCGAAATTACCCTCTGACAAACACTTCGCCGTAAATATAAGATTTCAGAGGAACACATAAACTGCCGAGTTCTTTGGATATGTTCATCTAAGAATGTGAAGTTATAGATATATTTCACAAACATAAGTGTTTGAATGACTCAGTGACTATGAAATTAAATATAGTGTAGCTTTTTTACATTTATATAACGTCTTGTTAGTTTTCTGCTAGAAAAAAAAAAAATACTGAGAAGGCTATTTGTCGGTCTGTCTTCATTTTTTCTGTCCGCCCTTAGATCTTAAAATCTCCTGGGGCTAGAGGGCTGCAAATTGGTACATTGATCATCCACCCTCCAATGTGGGTCTGGAAACGATATGAGACAGGCTACCACCAGCACGTGGTTAAAGTTTCATGGACTGCGGCTCATATAGCATTACGCCAAGACCACCGAAAGGTAGACCTGCTTTCAGTAGCGTTGATTATACGCTGTACAGAAAACTCGATTGATCAAGAAAAACCTCCACGCATCTTTTATTTGTTAGTTTTCTGTAAAAGGAAACTATTGTGCAATATATATATATAGATATATATATATATATATATATATATATATATATATATATATATATATATATATATATATATATATAAATATGTGTGTGTATATATATATATATATATATATATATATATTATAAATCTATATATCTATATATATATATATATATTTATATATAATTATAATATATATAATATATATTTAATATATTATTATATATATATATTATATATATCATATATATATATATATATATATATATATATATATTATAATAATAAATATATTATATATAAAAAATATTTTAATATTTTAATATTATAATATATATATATATATACTATATCTTATATATATCTATATATATAATTATATATAAATTATATAATAATATATATATTATATATATAATATATTATATAATATATAGTATATAAGATAATACCTATTATAAACAATATATATAATATAATATATTTATGTATTAATATATATATATATATAATTTATACTATATATATATATATATATATATATATATATATATATACAAAATATACTATATAAATCTATATATATATATTATATTATAAATTATATATAATATATATATAATATAATTATATATTATTATATATATAATATAATAATATATATATATCATTGTAATAGCCAGAATGCCCTCTTAACTTCTTGAATTCTTTGCTCATTTTTAGATACGCTTATCACTACAAAGACTGGAGATCCAAGTTCAAAAAAATTTGAAGAAATTGTGATCACCGGAACTTCTCGTAGTCAGGTTAGGCAACGTGACCTCTACGTGATTATGGGATCTGGGTTCCTTTCCAAGTTCAAATTTATTTGAATTTGGATCTTCAGGTTTTGTAGTGACAAGCGTATCCACAAAAGAGATAAATGAATTAAAGAAGTTAAGAGGGCATTGTGGCAGTTACAATTATATATGTATCTGTAAAAAGAGAGACCAGTAGAATCTATATCTACGTATATATTATATATATATATATATATATATGTATATATATATATATATATATGTATATATATATATATATATATATATATATTATATATATATATATATATATATATATATATATATATATATATATATATATATATATATATATATATATATATATATATATATATATATATATATATATATATATATATATATATGATGTAAATAAAATGTTTTTAAAAAAACTTTGAACAATTATAAAATTAAAAACAATGGTTATTTATATGTCATTTTAAAAGGAGACCATATTTAAAACACACATAAGTTAAGTTAAAACACAAGATACATAAATAAAAAAAAACCTATGAAATTGAACATGCATACAAGGATTTATTTTTAAAATTAATAATAATAATACTAATAAGTAATAATAATAATAATAATAATAATAATAAATAATTAATAATAATAATAATAATAATAATAATAATAATAATAATAATACAAAAACACAAGTTACATAAATAAAAAAAACTATGAAATTGAACATTGATATACAAGGATTTATTTTTTAAAATTTAATAATAATAATAATAATAATAATAATATAATAATAATAATAATAATAATAATAATAATAATAATAATAATAATAATATAACACACCACCAGTATCACAGAAACAAATAACTTGACATATGCAGGAGCAAGATTAGTAGCAGAACTGATGGGGATTCGAACACCAACACCACCAGCACAACCAACCCAACAGAAACCAAAACAGCAACCTCCTTGGAAAAGGCGCCTGGAAAAGCAAATCATGGTGATGAGATCTGACTTGAATAAACTGAAAGAGATGGCAGAAAAGAGGCTAAGTAGCAAGAAAACAAGGGAGGAACTCAACGAGAAATACAAAGTACAAGAGAGGGGACTAAACAACACAATAGAAGATGTAAAACAGAGGCTTAAGGCCAAAGCACATAAGATCCAACGGTATACGAACAGGAATAAGGGATACCAACAGAACAAACTATTCGGAACCAACCACAAAAGACTATACAGCCAACTAAGAGGGGAAGACAACCACCCAGAAATTCCTGAAGCCGAACCAAGTAAGAGACTCTGGGAAAACATATGGAGCAATCCGGTATCACACAACAAACATGCAACATGGCTCCAGGAAGTCAAGGAAGAAGAAACAGGGAGAATAAAACAAAGATTCACAGACATCACGACAGACAGTCAGACACCAACTAAAGAAAATGCCCAACTGGAAAGCCCCAGGTCCCGATGAAATCCATGGATACTGGCTCAAAAGCTTCAAGGCCCTACACCCACGAATAGCAGAACAACTCCAGCATTGTATCTCAAATCACCAAGCACCCAAATGGATGACCACAGGAAGAACATCCTTAGTACAAAAAGACAAGAGTAAGGGAAATATAGCCAGTAACTACAGGCCTATCACCTGCCTACCAATAATGTGGAAGTTACTAACAGGTATCATCAGTGAAAGGCTATATAACTACCTAGAGGAGACAAACACCCCATCCCCCACCAACAGAAAGGCTGCAGAAGGAAGTGTAGGGGCACAAAAGACCAGCTCCTGATAGACAAAATGGTAATGAAGAACAGTAGGAGAAGGAAAACCAACCTAAGCATGGCATGGATAGACTATAAGAAAGGCTTCGACATGATACCACACACATGGCTAATAGAATGCCTGAAAATATATGGGGCAGAGGAAAACACCATCAGCTTCCTCAAAAATACAATGCGCAACTGGAATACAATACTTACAAGCTCTGGAATAAGACTAGCAGAGGTTAATATCAGGAGAGGGATCTTCCAGGGCGACTCACTGTCCCCACTACTCTTCGTAGTAGCCATGATTCCCATGACAAAAGTACTACAGAAGATGGATGCCGGGTACCAACTCAAGAAAAGAGGCAACAGAATCAACCATCTGATGTTCATGGACGACATCAAGCTGTATGGTAAGAGCATCAAGGAAATAGATACCCTAATCCAGACGGTAAGGATTGTATCTGGGGACATCAGGATGGAGTTTGGAATAGAAAAATGCGCCTTGGTCAACATACAAAAAGGCAAAGTAACGAGAACTGAAGGGATAAAGCTACCAGATGGGAGCAACATCAAACACATAGATGAGACAGGATACAAATACCTGGGAATAATGGAAGGAGGAGATATAAAACACCAAGAGATGAAGGACACGATCAGGAAAGAATATATGCAGAGACTCAAGGCGATACTCAAGTCAAAACTCAATGGAGGAAATATGATAAAAGCCATAAACACATGGGCAGTGCCAGTAATCAGATACAGCGCAGGAATAGGGTGGAATGGACGAAGGCAGAACTCCGCAGCATAGATCAGAAAACCAGGAAACATATGACAATACACAAAGCACTACACCCAAGAGCAAATACGGACAGACTATACATAACACGAAAGGAAGGAGGGAGAGGACTACTAAGTATAGAGGACTGCGTCAACATTGAGAACAGAGCACTGGGCCAATATCTGAATACCAGTGAAGACGAGTGGCTAAAGAGTGCATGGGAAGAAGGACTAATAAAAGTAGACGAAGACCCAGAAATATACAGAGACAGGAGAAAGACAGACAGAACAGAGGACTGGCACAACAAACCAATGCACGGACAATACATGAGACAGACTAAAGAACTAGCCAGCGATGACAATTGGCAATGGCTGCAGAGGGGGGAGTTAAAGAAGGAAACTGAAGGAATGATAACAGCGGCACAAGATTAGGCCCTAAGAACCAGATATGTTCAAAGAACGATAGACGGAAATAACATCTCTCCCATGTGTAGGAAGTGCAATATGAAAAATGAAACCATAAACCACATAGCAAGTGAATGCTCGGCACTTGCACAGAACCAGTACAAAAACAGGCATGATTCAGTGGCAAAAGCCCTCCACTGGAGCCTGTGCAAGAAACATCAGCTACCTTGCAGTAATAAGTGGTACGAGCACCAACCTGAGGGAGTGATAGAAACGATCAGGCAAAGATCCTCTGGGACTATGGTATCAGAACGGATAGGGTGATACGTGCAAAGAACCAGACGTGACGTTGATTGACAAAGTCAAGAAGAAAGTATCACTCATTGATGTCGCAATACCATGGGACACCAGAGTTGAAGAGAAAGAGAGGGAAAAAATGGATAAGTATCAAGATCTGAAAATAGAAATAAGAAGGATATGGGATATGCCAGTGGAAATCGTACCCATAATCATAGGAGCACTAGGCACGATCCCAAGATCCCTGAAAAGGAATCTAGAAAAACTAGAGGCTGAAGTAGCTCCAGGACTCATGCAGAAGAGTGTGATCCTAGAAACGGCACACATAGTAAGGAAAGTGATGGACTCCTAAGGAGCCAGGATGCAACCCGGAACCCCACACTATAAATACCACCCAGTCGAATTGGAGGAGTGTGATAGAGTAAAAAAAAAAAAAAAAAAAAAAAAAAAAAAAAAATAATAATAATAATAATAATAATAACAATAATAGTAAATAATAATAATAATAATAATAAATAACAAATAAATAACTAAAGGAAGAACAGACCTAACCTGCCAGAGCAAAGTCAAGAGTAAAACTGAAGGCATAAACGAAAAGTAAACAATCACAGGCGTTGAGAACAACAACGAAGTCAAGATAAAAAAAGCTGAACAGCTGAGGACTGGGTATTTAAAACCGGAACAAGTTGTTTTATTTTCAACGTCTCTAAAATGAATAGGTCATTAAAGTTGTTGACCTGTCCAATTATAGAGAAATCTTTGTATTATATGTTTGTTTTATTTTTGTTTATTGTTTAACAAGGGTATTCAAGATTTTATTACTGAAACGCAAAACAGACATCTAATTTAGGTATTATTTTACCCAACTTCTGTAAAGAGCGTAAGGCTGTCTTTAACGTAAATAGTTTCTCCTGTCCCTTGGGTTGGATTTCTGTCTCCCAAATTACAAACCTAACTGTTGTCAGTTTTTTCTCCCGCTTGAGAATATTTTCCAACGCTTAAAAAATCTTCCATTGGGCGCCAATCTCAGCCGTTTACAAATGAGTTAACTTGTTTATCACAAAATATTTTCCTGAAACTCAGAACTCAATGGACTCATTTTTTTTTTTAAGAAAGCTGATCTTGGTCTCCTAAAAACTCTCTCAAAAAGAGACGATATTATAATTCTGAGGTCAGATAAGGGAAGGGGAATTGTTATCCTCAATAGAGTAAACTATGTTAATAAAATGGAAGAGAATTTAAATGATCATACTAAGTTTCAAGTGATTGTTACTCCCGATTACCAGAATAACTTCAAGACTGAGGATAAAATAAATAGATTTCTTCGTACCCTAAAGATCGATCGCGTCATCAACGAAGACACTTAGGAGGAGCTTTTTTGCACGGGGTGGTCCTATGTATTCTTTACGGGCTTCCAAAAATTCATAAGCCCAGTGTTCCCCTTCGGCCTATCTTGGCCTCTTACAAAACTTCTAATTACAAACTAGCTAAGTACCTTATCCCCTTATTGGAGCCTCTGACTAAGAATAAATATACTCTGCCAAATTCTAACTCATTTAAAGATTTAATTTTACCTCAAGACCCCGCCTTATTTATGGCCAGCCTTGATGTTGAGTCCCTTTTCACTAACATACCTGTCAAAGAGACTATTAGTATTATTTTAAATAAGTTATATCCTGATCCCGATTCCAAGTTTTGTCATTTCAATCGTGTTGCTTTTAATACTTTTTTTAGAATTGGCCGTGCTGGACACGGCTTTTGTTTTTAACGGGAAATTGTATAGGTAAGCAGAAGGGATGGCTATGGGCTCCCTCTTGGCCCAACATTCGCTAATATTTGCACGTGTTCCCTGGAGGAATACATGCGTGATGATTGCCCATTATCTTTCCGCCCCCTATTTTATGCTCGATACGTGAACGACACTTTTGCCGTTTCCAGGCGTGAGTTCCACTCTGAGTCTTTCCTTGAATTTGCTAACTCACGCCACCATAACATCACGTTTACTATCGAAAAGGAGCAGGAGTGTCGTTTTCCATTTTTAGACGTTTTGATATCAGGGGATAATAACTGTTTAACACCACAAATTTTAGGAAAAATACATTTACAGGTCCGGGCTCCAATTTTTATAGTTTTTGTTTCTATAACTTTAAGTTAAATTCTGTTTACACACTTATTCATCGGGCACTATTACTCACTTCAGACTGGCAACATTTCCACAATGAAATTACCTTCCTCTACAAATATTTTAACGATAACTGTTTCCCTACCAAGATCATTAACAAGGTCATACAGAAATTACTCAACAAAAAGTTCTCTAACAGCCCTTTGTATTTTAACGTTCCAAAGGAAAACTTCTATGCGTCCTCTCCATACATAAAATCTGACAACTTCCATATATGCTTTACTAAAATAATCAATGAATATTTTAATGCCCTTGATGTAAATTTGATTCCCAAAAACCATCTTACAATTGGCGCCCCTTTCAGTGTAAAAGACCGACCCTGCCTTTTGATGACGTCTAATGTGGTATATAAATATAATTGTCCCAGATGTGATATAGGAAATTATGTGGGATCCACGAAGCGTCTTCTTAGGGTACGAGTCGATTCTCATAAAGGGGTTAGTTACAGAACGGGATGTCGCCTGTCCAACCCAGATGCATCTAATATAAGAAATCATTCTTTTCAATGTAAAACAAACATAGAATACAAAGATTTCTCTGTAATTGGACAGGTCAACAACTCAAAAGACCTATTTATTTTAGAGACGTTGAGAATAAAACAGCTTATTCAGGTTTTAAATACCCAGTCCTCAGCTGTTCAGCTTTTTTTATCTTGGTTTGTTGTTGTTCTCAACGCCTGTTATTGTTTAATTTTCGTTTCTGCTTTTAGTTTACTCATGACTTTCCTCTGGCATGTTAACTCCACTCTTTCTTTAGTTATTAATCTATTTATTATTATTATTAATTTTTAAAATAAATCCTTCTATATTAATGTTCAATTTCATAGTTTTTTTAAAAATCATTTAACTCGTGTTTTAACTCAGTTTATTGTGTGTTTTAAATATGGTCTCTTTTGAATTGACTTATAGATAACTATTGTTTTTAATTTATAATTATGTATATATATATATATATATAATATATATATTATATATATATACTATATATATATATATATATATATATATATATATGTATATACTATATATATATATATATATATTATATACATATATATATATATTATATATATATATATATATCTATATATATATATCTATATATATATCTTATATATATATATATATATATATATATATATATATATATATATATCTATATATATATATATGTGATAGAGATAGATATATATATATATATATATATATATATGTAGATACGTATATATATTTTAGATAGTCTATATAAGATAGAGATATATATATATATACTATATACTATATATATCTTTCTATATATATATCTCTATCATATATATATTATAGCATAGATCTATATATATTATATTATAATAGTAATATATAAAGGTTTTTTGCCACGAAGGAAAAAATGAAAAATGCGACATAGCCAAGTACTTTCGGTCCTATTCGGACCCTTTACTGAGGCAAACTGATTTTACAAAGAACAACACAGTCAAAAGAAGGCTTAATATACAAACTGACACTACCAGATTAGCCATAAGGGCGATTTTCACTCTACAGGAAGGAGGAGTCGCCAGAGTCTAGCCACACCTTGAAGGATACCCGCAGTAAACAAGTGATTCTTCCAGAAAACAGTACATTTTGAAAAAACCCGGGAGCATATACAATTTAATATCATGAAATTTTACACAAATTTTCCGAACAAAAATTATATTAATGAAAAGACGAAAGAATATATATATATATATATATATATATATATATATATATATATATATATATATATATATATATATATATATATATATATATATATATATATATATATATAATTATATATATATATAATATCGAGCAAGAGAAAGAGGGAGAGAGAATATCGAACCAGAGAGAGAGAGAGAAGAGAGAGAGAGAGAGAGAGAGAGAGAGAGAGAGAGAGAGAAATAATAACTATATACATGTGGGACTAATTTATTAGTTGTTCATTTATTTTGAGGTCCTTCATAAACATCTTACAAATATATGGGTCCAAATGGTACATTCCCAGACTAAGATTTAGGTTGTTTTTATTAGTGATTTGTATAATTGCCGATTCCAGTAAATTTCTTGAAACAAAATCATTAGATCTAGCAATTACCGAGGTATCACCCCAATTAATACAATGAGATTTTTCACTCAGATGGATAAACAGTGCATTTGAAGTCTGGGCTGTTCTAACTGAATACATATGCTGCTTAATCCGAACACATAAATTTTTACTAGACTGACCAACGTAAAACGATGGGCAATCCTTACAAGGAATTTTGTAAATGATGTTATTTGTTACGGGACAATTCTTAATTACATTTCTTTAATGGTATTGTTATAAGAGAACACTACATTAACATTAAACGATTTAAATATTGATTTTATGGTTTCAAATCCACGAAAATAAGGTAAGCTAAGTACATTTTTAGGCATTTCTTTTTCATTAATAGCAACATTATAAAACCTTTTGTGAGCTTTTTGATAACATAAATCAATTAAATGAGGTGGGTAGCAGAGATCGTTTCTATCTTTTTTATGTATTCTATTTCTTGGTCCAGATATTGTGGACTTGTGATACGCAAAGCGCGTAGGAACATAAAAGAAAAAAGTGAAGATATCCATATGGGTAGTACAGCAATCCTAAAATTACATAAAGACAATGAGAAATTTCTCGATTGAAAAGAGTTAGACAAGGAGACCCCATCTCTCCTAAATTATTGATAGCGTGCCTTGAAGTTTTTAAGAATTTAGATTGAGAAAATATAGGAATTAACATTAATGGGGAATACCTTAACAACTTAAAATTTGCAGATGACATAGTTCCACTCAGTGAATCAATGGAGGAATTACCAAAAAAAAAAATAATAGAAGATTTGAATAGAGAATGCAGAAATGTATGATTGAAAATGACATGTCTGAGGCCTTTATCCTGCAGTGGCCTGGAAAGGGCTGATGATGATGATGATATACATATATATATATATATATATATATTATATATATATATATATATATATATATATATAGTATATATATATATATATATATATATATATATATATATATATATATATATAGTTGCTAAGGTTTACTAAGGCGGATAATTTGTACTCTGTTAGCTTAAAAAATGCATCAAGTGTAGTCTTAAGGTAAAATACAAAACATAATTCTATATAGATTAGCTGTAACTGAAAGTCAGCGGTTAAGATATTTTTTTACAAAATCTTTACAGACTTCCTACGCTTTATACTAATCGTGAATCATTTGAAGTGAGAGAGAGAGAGAGAGAGAGAAGGGTTAAATGAATCTAAATCACTGGTTTTATTGAGATTGATGGAGGCAAAATGCATTTCATTTAAACATTCATGAAGATATGCGAACAAGATAGCATTTCGGGCAAATAGAACTTGAATAAACTGTAGGTTACCCATGGAAGATCTGTATTCTTATCTTTACTCCGAAAGATTATTTATTATTAAGGTTCTTTTACACAAACATTTGGTATATTGTTTACATCGAGTTGCGAGCGAAGCAAAGTCATTATTGGAAACGGGCTCATTTCTGGTTGTAATTATGTTCAGTACAGTAATAAAGGTAAATTGTTATTAGTTCTATCAAAGATAAGGAGTGTTGAAACAGACAACAGCGAGCTAAGAGAAGTTGAAAGTTGCCAAGCTTATATGCGAACTTAAATTGAAAACCTTGTAGGTCGTTGAAATTACTGAAGACTAAACACCTTAAATTGCCTATAAGAAGACGTTTATGTCTGTCTTTATAGTGCGGGAGCTCACAGAGATTTGTATTACATCTCGAGTACAAAAGGTTTGATAGCTAAAGTCATCAGCTAGTGTGATGGGGTCCTCCGAATAGCCATTCTTAAGTTATGCCGTTGCTGCGTTGAGTAGGGGGCGCTGCTTGAACTGCCCCCCAAAACAGGTTTAAATTACATTTTGGAGTACATCAATCAAACCTGTGATAAAAGTTTCGCTTTGGCACTGTGATTACAGATGTGACATTCTTAAATGGCGCAATTGGTGCAAAACACAATTAAATCACAATTTGAGTACATCAATGAAACTTTGTGGAAATATACCTTAGAGCTTCCTAATGAGGGATCAATAATTCTTAAGTATCAAATTTGGTGCAAACCCCATTTAAGAGCGACCTAAAGAGGGCGCTATTTTGGGCACATTTCAAACACGTCTTACGTACTTTAATGAAACTTTGTAGAATATTCTTTAGAGCTTTAGGATAAAGGATTAGCAGTTCTTAAAGGTCGAATTTGGTGCAAAGCCCATTCAAGAAAAGCCTAAAGAGAGGGCTATATCAGCATATGGTTGATTAAAACTAATTTTCTAGCTCCATGACCTCTTTGTATACCATGAATAAAACTTCGTGGGAATATTTTTTATCTGATATAGTAGAACAAAGGAACTACAAATTTATATATTTTAGAATTTGTTCATACAAGAAAAGGTGCATTGGTGAAGAGTGAAATATAATTTACGTGCCAATACTATTTACAATTCGATATTTATTTATGTTTTTTTTCCGGACATTATATAATATCTAACGTATCTAACTCATGAATTATTAGTTTTTAAAATCTATTGTTTGTTCTATCCTCAGCTCCATACACTGTGGCTGTGAACCTCTGAAGAGCTTCTTTCGTCGTGTTAGAAACTGTAGAGCTCATTGTCATTACTCTGAAAGTCTTCTGGTAGTTGAGTTGCTTTTCTAGAGTTAGGAGAGGCCTGACCCTCACTTTTCTGACAAATGCGGATGTATAGTCTGATCCTGTGAAGGCATGGAAAGCTGGCAACGCTGCACAAAGATCTGGTCCTAGTTCCTTCCATATTGCAGTCAGGCTGATGTAACGACGATTGTTCGTTGAAAGTGTTCCAATATCCATCCACAATGTTGGCAGAAATCTATTGCAGTGGGACAATAATATCACTGCAATGCCTGCGTCGGATGCCCTGACCACTGTGTCCATTCTCACTATCAGCTGATAAGGAATGCAGACAAATCTTTGCATCTGCCTCTTCATGGTTGTTCTTTAATCCAGCCACTGTGTTTCGCTGTATCATACCCTCTGTCACCTGGAACTTATAACATTCCCCTTGGACATCTAAGAAGACTTCACGATCCCCAAGAATGTTAGCATACGAAGAGTCTTACCATTCATGAGCAAGAAACTGGGGTAGCTGCTTCTTGAAGGACTTGGACTTTAGGGCATAGTTTAGATTTCTTGGCGCTCGTCTCTGCTCTGACCTTGTGATGATGAAGGTTCTGTCATGAGATCCCCACCTGTTTCTTTCATTGTATGCATTTGGCTGATGTTGCTAAACTCTGGGTAAGAATACTTCTGGCTAACCTTCTGTATGTGAGGGGCAAATTTGGTGGCAAGGTATGTAAGAGAAACATTCCATTTATGATGTCAGCACTGACTTCCTTTGGCTGCCCTTCAAAACCTTTCACTTTACTCTCCAATATATTAAAGAGTGCACTCTTATCGGTCTTCGCCATTACTTCTTCAGGGCTGGCCAAGGACAGAGGTACTGGGATCAATGGGTACAGGAGAATATGCTGCATGTCAGGTCTCTTCTTGGTGGACAGCACAAGGAGGCGTCCAATCAGATTATGTGATCCTTTAAGGGCTGCAACTTTCGTGTTCTTTGTCCGACGATTGCTTGTACAGCCATCTACAAAAGTTTTCAGTGTTTCCTTCTTTATTGCACTTTAAAGCTTGTTTGTATCACTCATGCAAGCATGGATGAATTCTTTATGTCTGACTTTTCCCTTAGTTGGTACATTGAGGAGGCTCTCACGGATTTCATCATTGGTACCTTTTGCTGTGCAAATACTGTACAATACCTCTGAAGCTTCCTGGGTTTCATATGGATTGTTCGTATCTCAGATTTGCTTGATGATTTTCTGAAGGATCTTCAGAAAATCATCAAACATTGTCACGTTGAATTCTTCTTGGCCTAAGTTCTGTAGTGACATCTTCTTTGCTAATCAATCCTGTCATCTCTTGTAGCTGACTAATGAACAATGCTCAGGTAGCCTTTGTTACCATCCATCTGAGGCGAGCGGAGTAGTCATTAGTGAAAGAGGTGATTCCTGTTATTCGAGATGCGGCGTCGGCATTGATAATTTATGCCAGTGTCAAATCCACAGGAATTCTGCTGCAATCATGTTCTGTCCTTCGCACTGTGTATACACCCTGATTAAGTATCTCTCAAAGGCCAGAATGAGTTTCATCAATTTTCAATAAGTCCAATTGGTATTTTGTTAACCAGTTGGAATAGTTGATGCGACCTGTGGCAAAGAACAGGTCAATAATTGGTGTAAGTTTGAAGACAAAGAGCTTGATGTTATTTGTCTGGATATCTCTTTCAAATTGGTGAAATATGTTAATGTACTCCACATACATCATCCAGAACTTTGCAGTGTATCCATGAGCTCCTGATACGATTGCCTTGGTGAATTCAGAATACTCTTTCAAATACTCAGAAAGATCTGTATTGATCACCAGCTCAAGCTCTTCTCTGTAATCACATGTGTCTAGAAAGGCATTGAAATGCGGGCTTTCAAAGGCAATGCCAAGTAGAGGATGGAGCCTCTTACATTGGTTGCAGGGTTCTCCTGTGAGGAACCCAATCAAAGAACCTGGTGCAAGGGCACCAGTCTCTATAAGCATGTCAGGTCCTCCTGATTCTGCTATGAGTCTTCCAAGGGCCTTGAAAAAAATGCCATCTCTATAAGGAGAGCACCCATCATGATGAAATTTTTATCAAATGTTGGAGATTCTGTAGCCTAGATTTGCATGGTTGGTCTTGCTGCTGCAAGTTCATATGTAACCAGTCCATACTCTTGGTTGCATACTTCAGCACACTTCTGGTTTGTTCAAAAAGTTTGTTGCACTACCGAAAAGGTTGGTTTAGCATGTATCTCACTTCCTGTTTTGGTAGCTGATCCTTGTAGAAGATGGCATTGGGTAGATCATCAGTCTCAAATGTGTGGCTCATTATCCACACGAGCTCCAGATGTCTTGCAGTGATTTCAGCATCAAGTATGGTAAAAATAGATGTGTTCTTATAAGTAAAGGTAGTTATTTTGGGGACACCAAAATAGGGGGCAAGAGATGCGTCTGCGACAGTGAATAGACCTCTTCTTGGCAGCTTTCTTTGCTCTTGGTGTTGCCTTTTTAACTGGTGATGGTGTTTCATCACTCTGTTGACTGTTGCTATGATCTCCCGGCACATTTTGATACAGAATTCCCATTGTATCATGCAGTGTATTGCTCCCGGACAACATCTGTGTCATCTCATCAAAGTTGTTAAATGCAAGTCCCATTGGAGCTCCTGCCAAAGTGTTCTCAGGGCAAGCTTCTATCATCTCTTGGATTGCTTAAGCAGTTGATGTTTCGGGTTCCTCCAAGCATGAATAATTGAGACAATGCCCAAACCTATTTAGAACTTAAGTAAGCTTCTTGCTACCTGTGATAGATTTCATAGCCATACCTAGAGTTACATGTTCTGCTGGTTTTGCACGGCCTCTTTTGACAACAAACAATGCTTCCTGATATATGGAATCAATACGACATTTGATTTGTTTTCCACGTTAATCATATATGTTGCTTGTGTACAGAACTTTGAAGAAGTTCATTACAAGCTGGGGTTCAAATGTGTCCTTGTTTCTGATATCATTCAGTGTTGGATTATCTGGTACATCTTTTTTTGTAACATTTAATAGATGCTTTCGCAATATTACAGCTGCTTGGTTGAGGAGTCGTTCCTCGGACTCTGTAATCATAAACCACACGTACGGAATCATCAACAATTACAATATTGTAAAGAGTACTACCTAATTTCTTACCTACCGGACTCTGGGCCTTGAATTTGGACCCAAACGTATTTGTTGGGTTTCGCAACAAATTGTGCCTATGCATAGGAGACTCATCAGCAGATGATCAAAAGTCCAAATAACAATCATACACAGTTGTCAACAGTTCTGCACGTTTGTCAGCAATTACAAACTTCTCGACATATTCATGGATACTTCTAACAGCAATTATTGTCTTTTTCTGGGGAATGTCATCTATTTTTTTTGTTTAGTTCTAGAAGTTCTATTGGCAGTAAGCAAGAATGCGCTCTTGCATGATAGATGATACTTAGCTTCTTTTGCCACCAGGTCTACATCAACGACTTTCGAAAGGACAGCTGTATCTTGCAGCTGTATCTTGGGGTTATTGAACTTTTAGGATCATGTAAAACACTAAAAGCAGGGCAGAGGATTCAAGAGGCTGCTGAACTTCAGCAGCCTCTTGAATCCTCTGCCCTGCTTTTAGTGTTTTACATGATCCTAAAAGTTCAATAACCCCACCTTTTTTCTTCCTCTTTTGATTACAGAAAAATGACAGGTGAGAGGAAGAATTCCAGATGATTAGGGTTCAGCATCGTCATCTACCCTTGCATTGGAACTTAAATGCACCAAATTCCTGGTCTATCTCCAGGAGTTGATGGTGTGGATGTAACGGCTGTGAATTTCTAGTAGCAGGATACATGATAACCATCATTCTCATCTTGGCTCTCAGGGAAAGTGACAACCAAGTCATAATAAACCGATTTCTGAAATTGGGTTTTTTCACGCCTCTTCTTAGCTGCGGTTTGCACAGTAATCCAGTTCTTCTCATGGAAGGGTAAAACATCTCAAAGTTGTTTCTTTTCCGAGGGCTTCCGAGCATGTAGAATACAACGCCTGTCACGCCTGGAGCAAGGAATTAAAAGGGCTTTTATTCTAAGCTAGAACACGTTCTATATAGCTACCTCAATAACTAATTTTCATGTGAAAATAAACAGCTCAAGAAAGACATTTTGATTTCATTTCACATAATAATCCAGCAATGTGTAGAACACATTCGGCTCTCAATTTGGAGACACTCGAACAAAAAAAAATCTCAAATCCTTAAGTTTTGAAATAACCCCATAAACTCACATTTGTGTTCTATTTCTCGGCACAAGGCAATAATGTAAACTTATCAGTTTAGACCCTTCTTAACTGGCTAACTTCTATACAAAGCAAAGTTGCCACCTTACTGGTATTATAGAACTCTAATTTTCACGAACATGAACACCTGAAAAAAAAAGGCACAATTAATACTGTCATTCTGAAATTGCATTGCTTATATATTCAGTGAAACAACAGTAGTAATAAGATAAACAGAAGAGCTCACAATAGTGGAGGAAATGACATGAGTAAATACATAGCCCTAAAGAGAATGAATATAGATCTTTTCAATGTGCTAATAAGAACACCCTCTTTAGGCCGTTCTTAAATGGGTTTTGCACCAATTACGACCTTAAGAACTGCTGATCCTTTATCATGAAGCTCTAAAGGCTATTCTACAAAGTTTCATTAATGTATACGTAAGACGTGTTTGAAATGTGCAAAAAATAGCGCCCTCTTTAGGTCGTTCTTAAATGGGGTTTGCACCAAATTTGATACTTAAGAATTACTAATCCTTCATCAGGAAGCTCTAAGGTATATTTCCACAAATTTTCATTGATTTACTCAAATTGTGATTTAAATGTGACAGTAGCAGCCCCTTTGGGCCCTTCTTATATGCGTTTTGCACCAATTGCACCATTTAAGAATTTCACATCTGTAATCACAGTGCCAAAGCGAAACTTTTATTACAGGTTTGATTGATGTACTCCAAAATGTAATTTAAACCTGTTTTGGGGGGCAGTTCAAGCAGCGCCCCCTACTCAACGCACCAACGGCATAACTTAAGAATGGCCATTCGGATTTCCCCATCACTCTTGCTGATGACTTTAGCTATCAAACCTTTTTTACTCGAGATGTAATACAAATCTCTGTGAGATCCCGCACTATTATGGTATTTATGAAAACAAGCTATCGATTTTTTTCGTTCTCTTCGTCCAACTTAGTTGCAATATTGTTCTATTTAACTATTTCTCATTCTGTATACTAAGATTGATTATAAAGAATAGTAGAGAACTTTTTTCTTTCTTTTAGCAACGGAGCAAATAATGTACATAGATGGTCATTTATTTAAAAGAAAATTTAGAGCCATAAAAACATATGAATTTCATTAATAATAGGTAGAATCCTTTACCAGAGGGCTGTTATGTAAAAACATACAAATGTGTTTAATGCGGTCGTTCATTATACTAGGGAAAGTTATTAAAAAACTTGGTAAGATGCAATATAATTTCAAAGGAATAATGATGTTTTAGGAGACAAAATTAGACCCTTCCTTGTATATAAATCTTTGTTTACTGTTAAAAACACATTTAGAATCCTCAAGGCGTACGTGGACTATTGTTCCCATCGTCAGAGGAAGTTACACTGACGAAGAGGACAGTATTCCTCGTAAAGCTTCCGGTTTTAAATGGTAATTCTAACAATATGCTAAGATATACAGCACGAGAAAATGGCCTCACATTAACTTAGTCCCAAAACTTTACAATTACAAGTCTCATTAAACCTTCTTATTTCTGGACAATATATTCGTGAAATTGTATTGATACTCACCTATGAAGAACGTGATTGTCATTCCTAGAGTTCTCCAGTGTTTTTCTTAAAGCAGTAACAGTAGAAGAAAATTAAATTGATTTTACAATTCACTAAATTCTGGGATGGCTACAAGCTCGTAAAGGAAAGAAAAGTAATGCTTTTTAATTCGGGGCCATTAAAGGATCCAAGCATGAAAAACTTGTTCATGCTTTTTCCTGAAATTTTCCGATTATGTGAATCTGCATCTAAATTGGTTTCACAAATAAAATAGAAATGAAAATAGAGTTCTTTAAACTTCGGTAAATACATAAGATTGTTCTATTTAAACTATTCAGTAACTAGAATTCAGTGCGTTAATTTTCTATATATCCTAATAGAGTACATATAATAACATGTTTCAAATATCTTAATGTACAATGTTTTAATATTAAAGTTGACAAATTGCTTATGGTCAAAACATATATTCATAAAAATTCTAAAAATCAACATTCGCCAATTTTAGTATATTTCGACATAATTGTGGTGTTATTGTACCCATTTTGTTCAGTGTGTAAAACAAATAAAAACAATAACTAAAATTCTTCACCCTTCTTGAACTAGAGTATTTTGCCTTTAATGAGAAGTGAGACTTTGCAATGAAATCATTTGCTCTTAAAACTTTTACAGCTTCATTTGCGTTTCAATTACGCTGCCATTTTAAGGCTGCATTTCTGAAATTGTCACATTGTACGAATTTCTGTCTTTTTTCATTTTAAAAACTTTAACCAAGATCAATTTTTCTCGTTGGGGGCGGGGGATGGGGTCAGGGGCGTGTTTGTGTTTTGGGCGGTGGGGTAGGCGGGATGTGTGTTGGTTAGCGATTGGTGGTTTCCTGAAAAAATAATATTAATAAGGATTTAAATATTTAAGATATATATTTTACCAGAGATGACGCCATTTTGGTAACTAAAGACTTACCTTTTACTGCTGATGATTAGTTTGATATTTACATTTCCTGGAAACAATGAATGAAATCGTTAGTGAGATAGTTGTCCAGATGAAAAAGCCTAGGCAGAATATTCTAATGATACAAAACCTTAATTATATGGACAAATGACTCTAAAGAAATCCATTGAGTAGTTTTGCTCCATACTAATGTAGATTCAGATAAGAAGAGGGAGGAAGGTGTGGCGATTACCTCGTTAAGGCCCTTACGTTTTGACAATATATATTTTGACACAGCAATGCACCCACTAACTAGTTATCTCTCTGTTTCCCCTTCTCGATCCTTCTTGTGACCAACAAGAGTTGTCTAACAACTAGGTACCTCATGGAGGTATGTTTTAGGGAACACTCTTATCTCCAACCCCTTAACCGCCTCGGCATCAGCTCGAGAGCAGAACATGGGTCGTCCACTTGTTATCTAGAGCAGCTTTTGACCCGATACGAGAGAGAGAGAGAGAGAGAGGAGAGAGACGAGAGAGGAGAGAGAGAGTTGGTTTTGTGTTGGCGAGAGAGCCTTCTTAAAGGGACTAGACGAGAACACGAGGGAGAGCATCTACGACAGAATTAATGAGAGAGAAAGAGAGAGAGAGAGAATATAAGAGCGTTCCTCATACCAAGACGCTCATAGTAACCGAGAAAACGCTCTTGGTGTAAATCGATATTCTCGCAAGAAATACTGCTGGGTCTTACTCGTACATGACCAGCCTATTTTTCCCAGATTTTCTAGGTTGAGGATTTTCATCTTGTGGCTAAAGTAACGTAAACAAAACTCTTGGCTTGTTTCTCTTACTTGGGAGTTCTCATCTGGAGAGGACGGGATTGAAATATATTTGTCTCCTATTTGTCTTGCACGAGCATGCCAGCGGGCTTCCTCTGTACGAGGAAATATCGGGATCATATTTTTAGAGCTTGCATGATATAATAAAAGGCAATAGAGATCAAAAGCAGGGAGAATGGATCATTATACATTTATGTCTGAGGAAAAAATTAAAATATAAATACTAAAGCAGAGATATAGTAACAATAGGAATTTTCACTCAGTTCATCATTTTTCCTCCTTTGAACTACATTGAAACACCTTCGAGCAGCAGAAACATAAATGTGCCTTGCTTGCCAATGAGTTATCTGAAGATACTATAAGCACACGCATAGATACAAAGGCATATATATATATATATATATATATATATATATATATATTATATATATATATATATATATATATATATATAGTAACAATAGAATTTTCACTCAGTTCATCATTTTTCCTCCTTGAACTACATTGAAACACCTTCGAGCAGCAGAAACATAAATGTGCCTTGATTGGCAAGCAAGGCACATTTATGTTTCTGCTGCTCGAAGGTGTTTCAATGTAGTTCAAATGGAGGAAAATGATGAACTGAGTGAAATTCCTATTTTTACTATATCTCTGCTTTAGTATTTATATTTTAATTTTTTTCCTCAGACATAAATGTATAATGATCCATTCTCCCTGCTTTTGATCTCTATTGCCTGTTATTATATCATGCAAGCTCTAAAAATATGATCCCAATATTTCCTCGTACAGAGGAAGCCCGCTGTCATGCTCGTGCAAGACAAATATATATATATATATATATATATATATATATATATATATATATATATATATATATATATATATATATATATATATATATATACATAGTGTGTGTGTGATAAAAATAGTTAAGCAGTGACAAATATGCGTGGATTTGGTAACACAACACGGCAAACGTTAGACAGGGATTTTTGAAAAGTAAAACCATGAAAGCACGCATGAATAATTACAGCGATTATGATAACACAAAATTGGAGATAGTATGATAACACAAAATTGGAGAGTTGCGTGTAATGCCAAAACTTCAAGGATTGAATGCAGTTCATACAAAAAAAAAATAAAATAAAACTAAAGCTATAGTATACATTTGCTGTTCTGAAATAACCCATTTTTAATTATTTAAAAATGTTTGTGAAATTACATAGGAAGTATAGAAAAACATTATACACGGAGTAAAACATTATATAAAAATTGTCATATCAGTTCAAAAATATACAAGATTTTAGCATAACGTATCGTAAATCATATTGTCTTAAAAAAACTTTGCGCATGTAATTTTTTTTTCTTTTTTCGGAAAACTACCCCTGCGTTAATATGTCAGGTATGAAAAGGTCCATTTAATCTCATATTTACATGGATAATAGGCCTATATTGTTAATACTTGAGAAGGGTTGAAATGGTCCTGCTGACAGCTTCCTGATATTTTTAACCCTGTTTAGCTTTGATATTCGGCAAGTTATTACTAATAATATAGCCTTACAGGAGGATATAGACAAGGAGGGTAAGCCGAACACCATAAAAATCCGAGGTTTTGATCAAGGTTGGAAGGAAAAATATCATTAAATGTGATATTTATTACATGAATGAGCCTTTAAACGTATTTCTACAGAAGCAATCCGCGGTGGCCTAGACTATGGCAATTGGCGTTTTCTTTATGTTATTTTACTTACTGAACAAGAAGTTAAAGTAATATTTATTCGGACGACTGTAATCAACCCCTAGGGGCCAGTACTAAACACGGAGAAATACATTGGACGCCCCAATACCTAGTGGATGTCGCATCCGCGGTTACGTTCCTTGCAGTTCGCAGGGAACTATTCTTTAGAATTACCCTGCAAAAAACGTAACCGTGGATACGACATCCACTAGGGATTGGAGTGTCCGATGTATTTCGCCGTGTTTAGTACTGGACCCTGGGGGTTAATTACAGTCGTCTGAATAAATATTACTTAAAATTCTTGTTCAATAGGTAAAACTGCATAGAATCACCGCAACTGCCATAGTCTGGGCCGCCGCGGACAGGTACCCTAGATCTACCAAAATGACAGACAGGAAAACTTGAATAGGTAACACAAGGCACTTTGAGCTCGCAATGATAATCTTAAAAATGAGCCCAATATATTCTTGGTCTCATCATTGTCGAACCATGCACAAAGGCGTTGCAGATGGATTTTGGCAAATGTTCACAAGAGGGTGACGTAGACCAGGGATCCCAATGAAAGCCTTAAAGGCCGGTTCCCACTTGATGAGCTGGAAGCCAAAATTGTGGCTGGCAGCCAGTCTGGCTGGCTGGAAGAACACCTGATTGGCTTGTAAGCTTGGCTTGTAGCTTGTTTTTCAAGCCGGTTGTGGTTATGCTTGCATCTCAGTTCCCACTTGCTGACCCACACTTCTATGGTAGCCGCTCCACTTTTCACTGTTTTCTTTCCTTTCTGTATTTCTTTTCCGAATCGCTCTCGTACCCCGCCCGGTTTGGTCCATTCGTCTTTGGCCTTTCCTTGATATTCGGGACACTCCTCGTCTATCTGGGCCCACATTTCAGCAATACATTTGGGCTTTTTGTGATCTGGATGCTGTTTGTCCCATATAGCAGGGAATTTTTCCACCTCTTGACATAGGTGTTCAAAGGTGTCCCAATTAACTACTACTTTTGGTCCCATTTCACTTTAAAACAATCACTGTAATAGTATGTAATTAGTTAATAACATTCAACAAGCCTAATGTGGCTGCCAGCAAAAAATGAACTGATTTATTTTTTGCTGGCTGGCACCTCAAAGGTACAAGCACAAAGCAACGAATAAAATTGTTGGCTGGGAGGCAATCGATGATCAGCTGGCAGCTAACAAAAACGAGCTGGCAGCTCAGTTTTGAGCTGCCAGCATGTTTATTGGCTGCCAGCCACAATTTTGGCTTCCAGCTCATCAAGTGGGAACCGGCCTTAAGGCTAAGACAGTAATGGTATGGATCTTCCGTTTTCGCTCAAGTAAAGCATATGGAAGGAGGCGGAGTTAGCAAACTACCCATCTTTAAAGATCGGACAGCAGGAAAGGGAGTTTGATGGTACCAAGAGTAGGGCAATTAAAATACCAAAGTCTTAATAACTACTAGTCTTTCCTGTCTGTCGCCATGTGAAAATATGAAATGTCTTGTACAGAGGCAGAAAAAGTTACTCATAACACCAGTAAATTGTTTGCTTTAACTTAGGACGGGAATTCTGATGAAAATTTTGCTAAACCAATTTGCCCTGATTTTCAAATCAATTTTACAAACCGTTGCTTCTCAGTTCGAGATTTTTGTTTTTATTATACCATTATTTAATCGCTGTAGATTATTCATACGTCAGCTACAATGCCGAAAAATTTAAACTGGAATCAAATCTTGACTGCCGAAATGCAGAGAGAATGGAACAACATTCGCAAACTAATAAACAAAGCTCCTTTAAAAGTTCCCCGAGCTGTATGTCCTAGATATGTAAATATAACATTTTTGTGTTTTCGGATGCAAGCCAAGATATTTACGGTTGAGTTATTTATTTGCAGCATATTGTGACTGGCCGTCTAAGTTTTATTCGTGCTAAAACCAGACTTGTCAATAATCAACTACTGAATAACTCACTACTTGACCTTGAACGAAATGCCGTAAATCTGAGTATTGAGTGCGCTCTAAATATCTATAAGATTTATCTGGCCTTTCTTGCGTGAAGGCCATAGAATTTGAGAATTCAGTTGCCTATATTGATTGTCTCTCCGCTCTGCATTGGTTAAATTCTGCATCTTTAAAGTTGGACAAATTAAAAGAGCATTCCACCTTTGTTTTGAAAAGAATGATTAAAATACGGAGACTGAAATTCATCCTGTAAGGTTTAACATTTTTCTGGGAAAAATAATCCTTTAGATTTAATCGCCTGATGCTTGTCATGCAATCAGCTCCAAAAGATTTGTATTTTTACTGGACTTGACTTTACCTTCATCGAAGTCTTTGAGTTGTCAATACTATTCCAGTATTTAAAGCCTGGTTGATGTGAATAAGTATTCTTATTTAAGGAGACTTCTATTAGTATATCGTAGGGTATTTTTTTTTCCTTTACGCAAGTGGAAACTGACAGCAGGTATTCCTTTCTCTCCAGTCACTGACTATTTGTTACACGTTGAACAAAGCAAGGATTTCCCTCATATATATTCTTATTTTCAAATCGGTATAGACTGTAAGGGAAAAATTCTTCCCATCATAACACAGCTTCATTTATTTTTCGATGAACATGGTATTTGACGAGTGAGATGAAAGTTCAGAAAGTGGCATTAGAGCACCAACTACAAAGTTTCCCGTGTAAGTACATATAGGCAGCCATTTAACTAAATTGATTATTTGGAACGTCCATGTAAAATTGTTACATTCAGATTATTATTATGTGTAAACTTAGCTTAGAAGGTATTATTGTATCCCTAAAAAAATTGCTTATGTCAAAAAAGCTCTCAAGCAATGTGTTTATTGTAGTACCATAAATGACTTCCGATCACACCCTCCTTTGCAAATATCTGTGTTGACTATGTAGGACCTTTTAGGGTAAAAAATGAAAAGGTTACACAGAAAATTTGGTTATTGTGCATAACTTCTACTTGGCCAATGGCTATCAATTTAAAGTCTGTAGAAGTTTGAATATTTTACATTTTCTTAGAGCTTTCCAATCACATTGTTTTGAAAATGGCATACCTCAGTTGTATATCAGCGATTATGGAATGCAATTATTGATTCAGTTGGCCCAGCTACGTATAATTTATTTAATGGCTTGTAAAAATACTTTGGTAAGAACAATTTTTAACACGAATATAAAAAAAAACGTTGACTTATGAATAAATTGAATTGTTTAAATTTTAACTTTAGTTTTAATATGGATAGTTTTGATGGTGTCTCTTTATTCACAAGAGCAACTGTAGATGGTTTAATTGAATTTTTGGAGGAAGAATTGCAACGTTATGACATCCCTGCAATTGTAGCAAACCTCATCAGTCTTATATGGATATGTATCAAAGATAGTAAATTTTCTTTTAATGGTGATTTTTTTTTTTTTTTTTTTTTTTTTTACAAAAGTTTGACTTCGCTATGGGTAATCGATCTTCTGTCCTTAGCAGAATTTTGCCCCAAAAAGCATATGGTTTACGTATGTGAATGATATTTTCTGCTCATGAAAATTTCCGAGAAATTCTGATTAAGCTCAATGATTTAGTCCTTATTATAAAATTTACTGTAGAGGAAGAAAGAAACTGTAATTTGAAGTTTCTTGATGTAACAGTCCATGGAAATTATATATATTTCATCTTTTCGGTCTTTCGAAAATCAACTAACATTGCCTCTTTTGTTTAATATTATTCCAGTCACCATCAAAAAAGATTAAATTCTGTTTTTTCTTATATGATCTCAAGGGCCCTGCGTATCTGTAACCCTCAGTTTATTGACAGTGATATCATAATTATTTATGATATTCCCTTGAAACTTAAAAATCAAAGGACTTTTGCAAATGTAGCATGGAAAAGAGCTAGAAAAGCATTTAATTTAACTCATGACAAACTTTAATCTAGTAAACATAACATTCTCAAATTACCGTATGATAAAAGGTTTTCATAAATTCCTAAATATTTAAAGCTTTTCAACATAAATTTTGTTTTCAGTAACATTAATGTTGAGAGTTTAGTAATAAAAAATACTCCCAAAGATGTTTATGCCTGCATATATGAAATTCCTTGTAAAACGTGTGATAAAATATATAATGAATCAAACAGCACCAATATTCAGTGAGAACTGGTCAAATGTCGAATACATTATTCGTACATATGAGAGATTCAGATCATCCTATTAACTATGCTGTGTTGCGACACAGTTAAAAGGAATATCATTGAATCTTGTTTCACCAAATAAGATAATGGAAGTGTTCTAAATTTGAGTCTTAGTTTATCTAGACTCGATCCCTTCATAATTAAAACAAGCTGTAGATAAATGTTAACAATAAAATAACTATATTAGGTTGTATAAATGTTTTTTGACTTTGTATGGCTAAGCTTTGATTTCTTGTATGGTTAAGTCCCTTTTAGTTTGTGACCACGTGATCTCCGATTATCCTGGATTATGTCTTTGATGTTTAACCTTTTGACAATTAACCATCTGGTATTCTTGATCGTGTTGTTTACCTGGTAACTTTCTTTTCAACTGTATTTCATCTCTGTCGCGACAATGTCTCATTAAAGGACGAAAGCACTCGGTTGAAATTTTTGACTATTATTTTCCATGTAGTATTCATATACATATATATAATATATATATATATATATATATATTATATATATATATATATATATATATATATATTATATGTGTGTGTGTGTTACGACCTTATTTACGGCCATGATTTCTAGGGTTCTTATCTTAACTCAGAATTTGCGGTCAGTAAAAATGTAACACAGCAAATTAGGAACAAAAGAACAAACACTTCAACCAAAGTTACAATATTTATTCATGCAAAAAAACTGGTAATGGTTGGTAAAGATAATAATGAAATTGAATATATAAATCAAAGGAAAACCAATCTTAAGATATTTAAAAGATCACCTGCAGTTAAATTAAACCCTAAACCAAGAAATAGGAAATTTTAAATATCACAACTTTGAGTATCTTCCAAATCACTGGCCAGATAAAACTAACCTAAGAAACTAAGTTAAGAAGAAGGAAGCAAGAGAAAATAAAAGGGGAAACTTAACATTCCTACCTAACACACACAAACTAAATTCCTCTAAAAACTTAACTTAGTAAACAGATTAGGTAATTCTAAGCCCGCATTCCGCATTGAAGTACACAATGGCAATTGACGTTTTTCTATGTTATTTTACTTACTGAACAAGAATTTAAAGTAATATTTTTTTGGTCGACTGTACTTAAACCATAATTTACCTTTGAAGACTACGTGACGGTACAAGGTGTGCGATGTACCGACGTACAGGGTTCACAGGTAAATAACAGATTAGTTACAGTCGACTGGCAAAATATTACCTTAAACTCTTGTAAAGTAAGTAAAATAACATAGGAAAACGTCAACTGCCATAATCTAGTTCGACTGAACAATCTTCGAAGTTTTGATTCGGGGCCAAGAAACGTAAACGAACCGCCATATTTGAGTTCTGGTAGGGGGTGTGGGACATGTAACCACCAGGGAGCCATATGTCCTGTAAGGGGAAGATCGGGGTGGGGTACCGGGAGAGGAAGGCAAAGGTACGAGTTGGTAAAGCCACGCTGGGATATGATGGGAAATAACAATTCCCAATAAATATCACCGACATCAAAAGCACTAAACCTTTGGAACACCAAAACACAATTGATATAACTAAATAAAGTACATAAATATTAGCAACCTTACGTTAAAGGGGTGGAGGATAGAGTTCAGCAGCCGCTTTCATGAAGGCATGGAACTTCGTCTTGGGGTCATGGAAGTGGATTTTAAAATACAACACTGCCAAGTACCTGACAAAGTTGTACCTTCTATGCCCGTACCTAGGCGTTGCCTCATGAAGTTCCTTCCACCGCCTTTCAATTGTATTTGTATGGGCACCAGTTACTTGGTCCACAAAGTTGATGGAGTGGTTGACGGTTAGGTAAACATACCCTTCATCTGCCAAGCAATCATAAACCGTCCAGTAATCAAAAATGACAGTGGAACCTCGTCTTGGGGTCTTGGAAATGGATTTCAAAATACACCACTGCCAAGTACCCAACAAAATTGTAACTCTTATGCCTGCACTTAAGCATTGCCTCACAAAGTTCCCTCCACCGCCTTTCTATTGTATTTGTATGGGCACCGGTTACTGGGTCCCCAAAGTTGATGGAGTGGCTGATGGTTAGGTGAACGTGGCCTTCGTCCGCCAGGCAATCATAAGCCTTCCAGAAATAAAAAAAAAATAACAGTGGTACCCAGTACAATGTAGTCCTTAATCACGGTAGGCAAAGTTGCTACACTCCTGTCTTTTGCTGGTACTACAAAAAACTTTCTGATCTGCCTTCAACAACCCAGCCTACATTATACTTTCTCTTACCAAACTTTGCTTCATTTATTTCAACAGTTGTCCTGGGACCACCTATTAGTTTCTTTTGCCAGACGCACGAATGTACTTTGATCTGAAATGGAAAGTACGGTTAGTGACATAAATAAAGTTGAACATAAAACTATCGACTAAAAAAAAACCTGGATACTTTAAAAAAAACAGTCTTACTTAAAAAAAAACTTACTTCCCTGGTAGTATAGCAACAAAATTATCGGTCAATATGATGACGTATGCAAACGAATGAGGTAAATATAAATTTTTGTGTCATACCAGTACCTCGGTGGCTATACATTTATTATTAACGTATATAAAATAAGTTACTTATTTCAAGATAAAGTACTTTTGAAAGTAGAACACATTTACTCTCTCTTGTTCTTATCAAAGCTAAAGTAAGACGAGAAAAACAGTAAAAAAGGAAAAAGAAAAAAAAGGAGGACCCAAATTATTAAAAGAATCGTACACTGTATGTAGGGGACTCATTATACTGCTGATATTACGTACCATCAACGAATTGTGTTATGATAACTTTTAATAACCCAGTACCATATTCTAAGTTAACATATTTTATGTATCTGGATGTTAACGCATAATATGGTACTAAGTTATTAAAATAATATCACAATACATTAACCGGCAAAATCACTGATGATACGAAATATCAGCAGCATAAAAATATTGATATTATTAATGCGAAACAATCTCATTATATTTAGTTTCAACTGCTAAATAGTCCTGGTCGATTTGGGATGTCTCCTAAAGAGAGAGAGAGAGAGAGAGAGAGAGAGAGAGAGAGAGAGAGAGAGAGAGAGAGAGAGAGAGAGAGAGAGAGAGAGAGAGAGAGAGAGAGAGAGAGGTGGAAGTTATTTACTCAGATCTATTCACTTAAAGAAACTATTTTTGTATAAAAAGCAGAAATAAAAATTGGAAGATGTGATATATGTACTAAAATCAACACCATAAAAAGAGTTATCCTATAAAATCCCGAGTGAGTTCGATGTTAATATGCAAATGTGCTTGTTAAGCCTTGAGCTCTGATACTGCAGTATTTACCGAATTAATCGGATTGTAATAAGATAAACAATTAAAATCTGATACCCACTTGTGTCAGATGGTACGAAAATCCGTCCAAACAAGATAATTCTTTTTATGGTGTGGTTTTGAGTACATATATTACAAATTCCAATTTTTATTTCTATTTTTATATAAAAATAGTTTATTCAAGCGAATAGATCATAGGAAATCATTTCTTTTGTTACTTTTACCTTGTTAAGAGACATTCCAAACTAACTAGGACTATTAGGCAGTTGAAAATAAATGTAATAAAACTGGTTGGTAGTAATAACTCCTATATTTTGTTTTCCAACTGCCTTTTATGAATCATCATCAGTACTGCACAAATGTTGAAATCTTATTTAAAATGCGAAGAAATAACACTTGTACGTAGGACTAACCTATAGTATAGTATCATCTCCCCTATGTACACAATCGTAAGAAATTAAGAGGGAATATCTAATTTATTTGCCATGTGGATCGTCTTTCTTCCTGTTAACGAAAATACTTTCATCTAGTTTTCTCTTTCTTGGTGATTTTTCTCACGATCTTTTAATATAGAATATTGATAAGGCCACAAATTTCAATTCAAAACTTTTATATTTATAGTTTCTCCTACAAACATTTGAATGTCCGTGTATAGTAATTAAGTCTTCAATTCCTGAATATATTTTATCACTTGAGAGTCCTATGACAGCATTGAAAACATATCCCTATTATGTTGGAACATACACTGCTATTAATTATGGAAAAAGTCTTAACGGGAATTCATTAATTGTTTAATAAATAGAAAAATAATATAGTTATTAACACCATTTGTACAACTGTATGGTTCATGGTGACTTGGATTAAATATATACTTGCAATTGTAACATAAGATATTGAGCTTTGAATTTAGGATAACGAAGTTTATAATTTCTTATTTGTAGGCATTTTATAAAATGAAAATAAATGCTTCCATGTGGGATTAATGTCTTTACGCAAGTAGCATCAGACTCAGGCTTATTGGAGCATTAATATGGAATTTATGTATATTCATTATTTATCATTCATAGTTTTTATGCATTGTGAATTTCCATGTGTTCTATTGGTTGATCAATTCCTTAATAAGATGTGAGTTGTTACTACTTGGCAACGTTTGATGCTTGCGCAAAAAAGAGAAAGAATATATATGTATGTATATATATATATATATATATATATATATATATATATTATACTATATATATATATATACTATATATATATATATATATATATCTCTATATATATATATATACATATATTATATATTATATATATATATGCGTATATATATATATATCTATATATATATATATATATATATACTATATATATATATATATATATATATATATATATATATATATATTGGCAAGAGTTTATGAAAATTTGTCTTAGATTTTACTTTCTGTTATTAATTTTCATATATTTGACTATTTTCTTTGCTATTGTGACAAGGATTGTATTTAGGAAAGCATATTTTGGGGCAAAAAGAAATGTTGGAATGATTTCTTAGGATTTATAAATTCTGAGGCTGAAATAACATATAATTTTAAAACAAAGAGTCCTAGTTTCGTAATATATCATTTAGCCGAAAGTGGAGGAATTGTAGTGTGATTCTCAGTGTCTGATTAAATATTCTTATGAGCTTAATAAATAACATAAAAGTATTAATCAGCTTAGGTATATGTTTACATTTCATTAGATCTAAAGCAATTCACAGGATGAGATATTAGATTGGAGGTAACATCAGTGCGCTGGTAATTGTCACAAGATCAGATTCGCTGCCTTTAATCATCTTTCATTTAAATGCGGCTTTCGTATTCCTTGATTCTCTTATATATATATAATCTAATATATATATATATAATATATATATATAATAATATAATAATATATATAATAATATAATAATTATTTACTATATATTAAAATATATATATATATATATTAATAAATACGCATTAAGATACAAATGTGCTTAAATATCTACTTTGCTATAGCTCAGAATTAATATATTTTCATATATGTTAACTATGAGAATTTTTTAGTTGATAATAATTTTGTCGGCTCCCGGGTGCGAACCTATAAACCAAGAAATCAGGACGTACAGTGAAGCACCTTTAAAAATTCCCCTTCAGTTAACATATATGAAAATATATTAATTCTGAGATAGAGCAAATTAGATATTAAAGAACATTTATAGCTTAATGCATATGTATAAATTTATCCCGTTGATGTGATCAGACTCATAACTTAGCTATGTGCGACAAAAGCACTAATAGTTCTCATGGTCGAGGAGGGTTGATGCCGACTCCAAAACAACGAATACTTGAGCGCGAGAGTGATTTGTAGGTGAGAGGCGTTGTTAACATATATCCTCTCGTGGTAGCTGCATGGTTAAAGGCGCTTCACTATACATCCTGATTTCTTGGGTCCTGGGTTCGCACCCAGGAGCCGACAAAATTATTATCAACTAAAAATTTGCCTTCAGTTAACATATATGAAAAATATATTAATTTTGAGGTAGCGGGAATTAGATATTAAGGGACACTTTTATCTTAATGCATATATGTGAATCAAAGTGATGTAATCAGACTCATATATATATATATATATATATATATATATATATATATATATATATATATATATATATATATATATATATAACTAACCTCCCCCACACCCCCGAGTGGCAATCAATGCAGACTTTAAGAAGCGTACGCGATGCCCCGACATAATTTCCCAAACTACATTTGGGACAAGAAAATAAATAGACTGGATTGGAAGTCAAAAGAGAGCTCAGTTTTTCTTTATATCTAAAGAAAGACCCAATAGTTAGTGGGGCTCTTACGATTAGTTGGCCTATTATGGCCGGACAATTTATACGTATTAAACGTTTAACTTGGGTGTAAAACGTTGTATCACTGATAAACGGGACACTAGCAAAGAATGGCATTCTAGGAGCAGTTGGTCTTTTATTTTCTCTATTAATCTATAGTTTAAAAACTTATTTAGGTATTTGAAGAAAACCTTGGCTGGATAGCAGTTATCAATGAAGTATTGTTGTAAAACAGTAATCTCATGGTGAAATTCAGACCAGCCAGAGGGGAGAGAATGGGCCCAGTGGACGAGGGTATATAAGGCGTTTACTGTAAAGTTAAAACTACAAAAGCTGTAAAATTTTATCCTTAATTCAGTAAAAGTCTTTTTTCTAAAAACTGAGGTGTTAATAATGTCTTTATTACGTAACACTTCTATATCTAAGAAAGAGAGCCTATTATCTTTTTCATAGTAAATTGTAAACTTAATATTAGGGTGGGCTGAATTGGCAAATGTAAGAATTGCCCGGCCATGAAAGGCCAACTAATCTTAAGAAACCCATAAACTATTGGGTCATTATTTAGATATAAAGAAAAACTGGGTCTTCTTTTGACTTCCAATGCGGTCTATATATTTTCGCGTCCCAAATGTAGTTTAGGAAATTATGACGGGGCCTCACGTAGGCTTCTTAAAGCCCGCATTGATTGTCACAGTGGGGTGAGTTATACAGCAGGTGTCCGTTTGTCTTCACCAGAATTCTCAAACATTCGAGAACATTCAAAAAAATGCAATTCAAATAAAGAATACATAGACCTTAAAATCATTACACGGGCTTCTTCTCAACAGCTTGCTGTCTTAGAATCGCTATTCTTAAAAACAATAGTTCCAAAATTAAACAACTAAACCACCGTTTCCCCTCTCTGCCTGGCATATTTACTTCCTTTGGTCACTCGTCCTCTTCCTTTCACTTGAAATGGTAAATTTCTAAGCATTGTAGTAGGTTTTCAGTGAACTTTAAATGTACGTTGGTTATTGGGATATGTCTTTTTATCATGTTTATATGATATATATATATATATTATATATATATATATATATTATATATAGTATATATATAATCTGTATACATATATATATTATATATATATATATATATATATATATATATATATATATATATATATATATATATATATATATATATATATGACTGGTAAAAATGTTCTGTAAAACAACAGAGTTCCATCTAATAAAAGGGCTCCTTTTATTAGATATATATATATATATATATCTATATATATATATATATATATATATATATATATATATATATATATATATATATATATATATATATATTATATATAATTGTTACGTGCGTGGTTGGGTGAGGATTAACATTTACTCTAAAATTAATTGGCATCTGACAAGAATATGTGCCACGCAAGTAATACAAGAACAAATGGATAAAGGATTAAAAAATGATGGATTAAAGGGAAATGCAAAGTCATATTTAACTAAGATTATTATCATATCAATCAGAAGAATTTTTACGGGAGCTGGAGGCACTAATTCTCTGGTACTAAGGAATAAAGTTTCGTCAGTGATCTATCATAAACTAGTAATTGTTATCATCATCTCTTTAATTCTCCACTCTGGGACTTGGAAATGGATGGCTGTATTGATCACTTTGGCACCGTGGAACATCAGTGAGGTACACAACGTCTGCTGTTCTAATGCTGTAAATTATGAATGCAATGTAATTCTCTATCTAAAACGTGTTCAATATGTAATTGGGATTTGCGTAAGGCAGAGAATGTAAGCACTTAACACTGTGACGAGTTAGCAATATAAATGAACACTTCTAGTTACAAGTCACAAATATTTTTTCACTTCACGTATTCTCTGAGGGAGATGTAAAGGGAAAATTAAGTTATACGTGACAGCAGACAGTAGTTAGGAAGGAAAAGAATGGTGCATCAAGCAAATTTAACATCCAAACGCACCATGTGTTTTGATAATCGTAATCTTGAGTAGCCTGATCGCTGGATAATGAGCTTAAGGGAAAAAAGTCTCGATCCCTGACAGGGACAAGGAAGTCTGTGTGACTGGGAAATCGCCCTGGTGTGATCAGAAGTACGTCTGCTAGATGAATGATGATTGGAGAGAGGGTTCCCTACTCTATTCTCCCCTCTCTTTTGTCTCTTGTTTTTCGCATCATGGCATCTGCTTCTCTTTGGGTTGCTTTCAGTTGTCTGGAAAGAAATTCGCAGGACAGCACCAGGTGTGGAAAAATAGGACAATGTGGGTCATTTAGATGTAGGAGAGGTGAAGTTTTTTAAGGAGGGGAGCGAAGTAGGATAAGCTGCCGTGTCCAATAGTTAATGAGGAAAGGAGTTGGCAGCTGTGGCCTCTGTACACGGTTTTATGTGGACTTACTTTGACTATAAGTGAGAAAAATATATTACTTATTTTATTAAGAATGATTAAGACTGACGGCTCAACATGCATCACTTGTATGCACGTCACAATATGTACTAATATTCTATAGATATTTTTAAACTAACATAAAAAGTCTTAGAAAACTAAAGTTTAAAATAATATATATATATATATATATATATATATATATATATATATATATATATATATATATATATATATATATATATATGTATCTATCTATCTATCTATCTATCTATCTATCTATATCCTCCTGCTGCCAGCCAGAATTATGTGTCGAATATCGGCTAACATTTTCCTGTAGATAATTAATTACCTTGATCAGTTTGGCCTCTACTAATTGGCGTATCTATTCGCCGATCGTATGACATTGCTGGTTACGAAATAAAACCTCTGTCGGGAATCAGTAGAGATAATCGTTCCTCAATTCTTAGAAACGTAGTAATTTTATTCGGTTTACTTGTGTTTCAGAGGACAATTTTTTTGGACTAAAGCATTTTCTTCTTAGTTCGTTTATCTTTTAAGTTGAGCATATAATAAAAAAAAATTCTAATACGATTTTAAATAAAGTATTCCTACTATTGTCTTGAAAATGCTTATGGGTGTTTTTACCTTCAGCTACGAAGGTCTTTTGGTATTGTTATCAGTATTAATATAAGTGTGTGTACACACACACACACACACACACGCACACACACACACACACACGCGCACACACACACACACACACACACACACACACACACACACATATATATATATTATATATATATAGTATAATATATAGATATATGTATATATATATATATATATATATATATATAATATATAGATAACTATATATATATTATAGATATATATATATATATATATAGATCTAATATATATATATATCATATATATATAATATTATATATATATAATATATATATATATTATATATATAGTATATGATATATATATATATATTATATATAATATATATTATTTATAACTTAATATATATATAGTATATATATGTATATTATATATATATACTACATATATATATATATATAATATTATATATATATATATTATAATATATATATCTCAGACACATACAACTTCCTATTATGTATCATTTATTTTCATATTCTATCGGACCGTTTCCGTAAATAAGCGTTCCATTTCATTTGATCAGATTTCACTGAGAAATAATACCAATCGAATTACATCATGAACTACCGTTGCAATTTTCAATTCTCATTAACCATAAAGTTCTCATCAAGTAACTATAAACTATTATTTCATAATATAACATCCTGGCTCTTACGTTTTAAGACCTACGAATTGTTGCAGTTCAGGAAATTAATCCATAGTTTTATATTTAGATTAAATAAATACTGTGTATTCAACATAATATTTCAGTGTAATAATTTGTTTGAAAGGTTATGGATGTTTCTGCATGAGTTGCAATAATAATGTTATCTGTTATTCATTTTAAGATGTATAATACTGTTTTGATTAATGGTGCAAAATAGAAACAGATCTTTTCACATAGGAAAACAATGCTGATATGGAACAGAGACGTATATCTGTGTAGACCGAATGTTTGTTGTGAGACAGTTGAGCAAGAGAGCTTATTAAAAGTGGTAGGGATGTGATGTGTAAGAAGGCGAAGATGTCTGTAATGAAAAAGAAGCTTGTATTAGAAAATGGGGAAATGTGATGAAGTATTTTTTTTTGCAGTCTAAGAAAAAAGTTATCCTAAATGAAGTGGTGCTCAAACGTGAATTTTGTCAAAGATCTAATTCAATTTCAATATACCTATCAGATGTATTGAACACCAATTTTTATTGAAAACGAAGTGCTTTCCAGGTTATTCAGACACACTTTGTACAGAGTAGTTATTGTGAAATTTTAATCAACAATTCCAATACAGTTGAAAGGATTTCAAACGAATTAACACTTAGTTCTATTGCTGGTAGTTATAATAAAGATATCTAACGAAGAGTTTTGTGGCTAATGTCAAGTCGTTATTATTTTTTCTATAAATTTGAATAACTAATTCTTCGGAATATCATCAAAATTATTGCGCAAAAGGAGGTATCTCGAAAAAAATTTTCCTTGCCTATTATTTCCATTTAGATATTAAACATTTCAACTCGGATGTTTTTCAGACATCATGTAACTGTATATATAATTTTACTAAAATAAAGCGTTATCAATATCACATCCTGATAACAATGGGGTAAGTCATGTTAGATTGCATGTTTGTAAGGCACACTTAATAATTTGATAACTTGGTTCTTTTTTGTACAAAGTTCTGTGGAATTGGCCGTTTCAGCTGTTGTTCATTATTACGTAGTGGAAATCTGTAGGTTCTGGTAGCTGAGCTTTGAAGATGCCCCTAGAAATTGATGATGTTCCATTTTATATTATTTTTGTGGTTTGAGTTAGGAAAACAAAAGGGCTTTCTGGAGAAATAATTATGTAACTGTAAAAATATATTTTAGAAATAAACTACAATTTAAAACTGCTGTCATTATCTGTATTTTTTTATATACATCTTTATATACCAAGAAAGTGTTACTTGTTTCTCATTTCCATTCAAAGAATGAACATAGATTGTTTCTGTTAGTACAGTCTTAATTCCAAAATCGCTAGGTCTGGAACTAGCACGATTCCAATAACTGTTGATACTGATTTCTTAGATCTATGGCAATACAACCATAATGTAAGCTAAGGTCACTGTGACAGTGAAGAAGTAATAGTTTACCTTTCATGCACATATGACAAGACTCTCAACATGCATGCGCCATTACAAAACTTGATGCTCCTGTGGTCTGCAATATTCAGATATATGTGGATGTAAATAAGAATAGTCTGATGCCTTAGTGAAGTGGTTTTGAATCAAAATTCCAAATCTGGATGCTTAACTTGATGATATAGTGATGTTTCGTCTTTTTAGAAATGGAAGTGGCAATATGGCAGCACGCGAAATTTTACAACAGCAGTGAATTTATCTCCAGTTTTCTGCGAGTAGGAACTCACATCAGTAAGTGTAGAAAAATATGTATTTAATTCTTTTAATTTTACTAGTTATAAAAAAAAATATGCATTATCAGTACGGCATCAGTATTAAAGTACTATACCTATGTAATTACTTAATTAGTCAATTTTAAAATTAACGTAATTTTTTATAAATAGCTTTTCTCGTCTTATACTTTTAAATGGTTATTGCCGTAAACAAACCACCAATTTTAATGCGGAAAATGTTTTCTTGGTTTACTGAGTGACGGAGAACCGGCAGTACCTGTCAAGAACTTAACAAAAGCAGTCTTCAGTAGAAGTTCCAGTCATACTTACCGTGGATTAAACTTTGAAGTGATTTAGTGACCTATGGATCTTATAATTTGCATCACGGTCATGTGTTACGCAAAAATTGAATAATTCTTTCAAGCTACCATTGGACCCGGACCTGCCAAAGGGGAACCCGCTTATCTATCTCCTAAATCACACTAAAAACAGGGTGAGAGAAAAACTATTTTTTCTTTGTTTTTTAAACTGTCCAGATCTTAATTTTTATTCCTGCAGCTTTAATCGATGCTTATGTGATAAGTGTGTTATTACCTATACTTACCCAGATTATACGTACCTTACCTATACTTACCTTACATATACGTGAATTACATACTTATTCATACTTCTAGTTACTTTGTTTGATTGCATTTCATTAGTCAATTTACTATTTAATTATATTGAATTCTGTTTGTTTTTACTCTTATTTTGACGTTTTGTTTACTGGGATAGAAATATACTTTACATTTTACTTGTTTACTTTTGGGCTGTTATTTCATTGGGGTAGTTGCGTCCGATTCTGTTCTGACGTTTTGACGTTTTGTTTACTGGGATTGAAATATATTTTACATTTTACTTGTTTACTTTTGGGCTGTTATTTCATTGGGGTAGTTGCGTCCGATTCTGTTCATACATGAAATCTTAAGATTTCCTCTTGTTCACTATTTCAGATGTGTTTGTATACTTTCGGATTCATTTTATTGGCCTCCGGATGATGCAGCCCAAGTACTCACTTTCTATCCTTATGGTTCACGTCAAGTGTTTGTGTGTCGTTCAAAAGTTTATTTTTTTGGTTCGATTATACATATTACAATTAAATTCATTGTAACTTATACTTTATTATTTAATATATCCTATATTAACTTATAAATTTAATAAGTTACCTTATCATTAAAATCTGTATAAACCTCATTTTTATACATGGTGACCGTGACAGGATCTGGAAGTTGAGTGGGTGGCTGTGTTTCCCGGAGGTAGGTTTTGGGTCAATGGTGATAATTTGCATAAAATTTACTTCAGATAAGCTAGCACTTGAGTCTAAGTTGACTGACAACATGGCACGTTTGAAGGAATTGGATCTTCAAATACAGGGTATAAAATGGAGTTCTGAAGAAAACGAAAGTGAATTGATGGAGGAATTGGAGGCCTGTGAAAATTATCAAGACAATCTACGTTCGTCTTTATTTAAGCTCCAATCGCTGTACGGACTACACCATCACCCCCAACTCCAGCTCTTCCTCTTTTGAAGAGACCAACGGCTCCTTTACCTCGATACTCTGGTCAAGAGAACGAAGATCTAACTAAATTTCTATCTCAATTTGAGGCAGTTATCAACAGGTATGAATACTCTGACTACGAAAAGCTTCTACTCCTAAAGCAGCAGAAAACTGGAAGAGCCTTGGTTTTGATAGATTCCTTGGAGTCTCATAACCAAGGATATAGTAAAGCAAAGGAGCTCTTAGAAAAGGCACTTGCATCTCCAGACGTTCAGAAATTCAGCACCATCAAGCAGCTATCTGAGCTAAACTTGGACAAATGAGATGGCCCATTTGAATATGTATCCAAAGTTAAAGGTATAATAGAGAATGTCCTTAAGTTGAATGTTACTATTGATTATATTTTGCAATACTTTGTGTGGACAGGTCTGAATGAGATGTTCAGGGATTTACTGATAAATATTACTAACCATACATGGCCTTCAATTGAAGAGATTGGTGATAACTTCTTCACTGCCTGCATAAGATACAATCACCATAAGAAGAAAGGGAAAGTAACAGATCATTCTGTGGATATGACAATAAATGTGAACTTCACACCAGAGGGAACTAGTGGAGTTACTGCAAAATGTTATCCATGCTCTTTGTGTAGCACAGTCCAAGAAAAGGCTAGCCATAACATCAGAGATTGTACGAACTAACTTTACTTCTCCTGTTTCCAAAGTTGAGAAATTGAAGAGTATCGATGGATGTACTAGATGTGGCCTGGCATCACATTCTACTGAAAAGTGCAGATACAAATTTAGAGATCGGTGTGTAAATTGCAAAGGTTTTCATTGGAATTACTTGTGCACTCGTTCAGGGGAAAATCAATCCAATGACATTGGTCAAAATAATCTGGACCTTAACAAGAAAAAGTTCCATGAAAAAAACAAGGGCAACAAAGACACAAAGGCTATAACTCCTGCGGAAAGATCCCAGAATAACATTACTACTATTACAGAGGATTTGAATAACTCAAGTGAGGGAGATAAGATTCTTCCAACCTTCACATATAATATAAGTGGATTCAATGTGCGTTGTATGAAAGACAGTGGATGTCAATCCAATTTTATATCTGAAGAGTTGGCAAGCAGATTGAATCTACCAGTCATACGAGAGTGTGTTAAACTTACTGTGAATGGTATCAATGTCCCTAGAAGTTATGACACCAAAATTGTTGAGGTGGAAATGAAATTTGACAGGGATTCATGAGTCATTTATGCATTGTGCCTTCCTAATATAAATATTACTTTGAATCTTCCCAAGTTGAACAGAGTTGTGAATGGATTTCTGTCAAAAAGATATAAATTGGCAGATACAGACTTTTGGATGGTTCAGAAGATATTTCTGATATCCAGCTTATTTTGGGATCAAAATCCAGCTATTGCATACCTGAGACTGAAATTGTATTCGGAGAGAAATCTATATATTCAAGAACTCTTCATGGTGTAGTGTTAAAGGGAGCAACTGAGACTATTTTACATGATCTGCCTTATTTACCATATGCCCCTGAAGTATCGTCGTCTTCCTACATTTCGATAACTAATAGAACCCCAAACTACCTGCCTTCAGAAGAAGCTAAGTTTTATCAAACCTCTAATATAGATTTTGGTAAAATCGAAAATAGAAATAAATCATTTGTTTTGGAAGGAGAGGATGATGAAGTTGATATTGACAAGGATGTACTTGATTCTGTTTGTGACCAAGCATTACATAGAGAGACTTCACTGTACTCTGAAACTGTTGAAATCCATACTCAGTTGGTCAATTACGTTTTAGAGAAAACTACAAGGAATAGTGAAGGGAGGCTGGTGATGCCATTACTCTGGAATCCTAGAGTTTCTCACCTTTTGGGACATAACTTCAATATATCAGCGAAAATACTGTCAAGCTTGCAAAGAAAATTGCAAAGAAATTTAGACGATAAACTGAAGCAGATAAATATGGTATTTAAAGAGCAAGCAGATGCTGGAATAATTGAGAGAATTTAAAATTTTGATAAATTTAAGAAGGAGCATCTAGAGTCCAGTTTCATGCCTTTTATGGGCATTTTTAAGCCTGATCGTGAGACCACAAGATGTAGGGTTGTGTTCCTATCCAATTTGAGTGACAAAGAAAGTATGAATCACATGCATGCAGGTCCAACATTAAATCAGAAAATCTCCACTTCCATTATCAATTTGAGGTTCTTAAGCAAACTTTGCTGCTTTGATATAAAGAAGGCATTCAACAATATAGGTCTTGAGGAAGTCGACCAAAATCGCCTTTGTTTTTTGTGGTTTAGAAATCTTGAAGAGGGAGATTTTTCAATTATTGGCTATAAGAATAGTAGACTTCCTTTTGGACTTAGATGTTCACCTGCATTATTAATGCTTCAATTATACAAGATATTGATACTGGATACTATGAATGATTCTTTTCCATTGATGAAACTCTAGAGAACCATTTATCAGTTGTCTTATATGGACAACTGTGCATTTACGGCAGAAACCATATAAGTTTTCACTTCAGCAGTTTTTGTCAAATGACATGTCATTACAGAAAGAAATTGACAAAATTCAGGAAACAGAGACTCCAACAAAAAGTAAACTGCTGGGATTTGAGTGGGATCGAATGAGTGATACATTGTCTACAAAACCCATACAACTGGATATAGATTCATCAACAAAAAGAGAAGTTTTATCTACTATAGCTTCACAGTTCGATCTTCTTAATTTCAATGGACCTATACTGAATCGAGCCAGATTTTTTCTACACAGATTGCAGTGTAGACCAGAACTAGATTGGGATGAAAAGCTTATTGCTCCTTTGATCAATGAATGGAAGAATATATGCAAGCAGGCCAATTCTGCACCTTCTGCAGAGTTTCCACGGAATTTTGGTGCTCGTGCTGACAAATATAAATTGGTTGGGTTTGCTGATAGTAGTAAGGTTCTGTTTGGCACTGCAGTGTATCTGTATAACATAAATACAAATAAGATCTACTTTATTTTAGCAAGAAATAAACTGGTGAGTAAACAATTGGAGTCAAAATCCATACCAAGCTTGGAATTGCAAGCTATTGCATTAACCGTTGAAACTGTAAAGGATTTGAAGAATGAACTTTCAGGATTTGGTTGCATTGATCCTATTGAGATAGTTGGATGTGAAGTCTACTCTGACAGTTTGGTGGTACTGACCTGGCTGCAGTCTTACGCCTTGAAACTTGACACACTACAAAAAAAGCAACCCTTTGTACTCAATAGGTTAGAGTATATCAATAAGCTGTGCGAGGATTCTTGTATGAAATGTTCTTTTGTGTCTGGAGAAAATAATCCAGCAGACTGCATCACCAGACCCTTTCATTTATCCTTTGAGGCAGCTGATTGAAAAACAAACTATATCAACTGGTCCTAAGTTCATTGAAGAGAGCGAAAGCAATGTGATCTGTAGTGACAGCACATTGTCTTTCATTATACCTGGATTATTTGAACCAAAATGAGTGCATAAAGTGGAGACAAATTGTGCTAGTGCTTGTTCACCTCCGCATGTGGGCTCGGAACATCTTTTCTCTTTTAATAGGGTTTCTAGTTTTGAGAAGGCTGTGAGAGTGCATGCGGTGGTGCTCAGGTTCTGCAGCATTTTGAAATCTAAGTTTAAAAGTAAACATCCAGCTCTAGATCATTTTGAAGTTGAAGATGAAGGCTTTAACTTTTATGGCGAAGCTTGTAGGCAGATTATAATCAGGGATCAACATATTCACTTCCCAGATGTCTTTGATTATTTTCACTCAAAACAGAAGCAGTTGAAAAATCTGGCTAACATTGTTGCACTGTTGAACTTGTTTCTTGATTCGGATGGCATGGTGAGTGTAAAGAGTAAATGCCGAAGATTGAAGGAAGTACAACATCTTAACAAATTCAATTATCCTTTACTGATATCGAAGGACAGAATATTGGTTCCTCTGATTATAAGGGAATTGCACGTGAAGCTCTCACATGCTGGTTGTTATCCTTTGTTGGTGGAACTTAGAAGAAACTTTTGGATTACCCATACATATTCGGCTGTAAAGAAAGTTCTGTCAAACTGCATTACTTGTAAGAGAGTAAATAAGAGGGTAATTAAACTAAATCAAAGTCATTACCCATAGTTCAGGATTAATCCTGAAAACATACCGTGCAGGTAGATTTTTATTGATCATATGGGTCCATTTAAGATGAAGAATGATCAAGGAAATACTGTCAAGGTATGGTTGTTATGTATTACGTGTCTGTGGTCTCGGGCTATTAACTTGAAAATTTGTATGGATTTAACTTCAGAGGAATTTATTAGAGAATTACAACTTCATACATATGAATTTGGCATTCCCTCCTTTTGTCTGTCTGATTTGGGATCGCAATTCGTTGCTGGTGCTAATCAGATCTCTAGTTTCTTCAGCGGTTATGAGACAAATGCATATTTACAGGAACATGGAATTAAACCCTTTAAATTTTAGCAATATTACAAAGGATGTATTCAACTCGGCTCGTTAGTAGAGTCTTGTGTGAAACTAACCAAGCGCTTATTATTTGGAGCAATACGCAAAAATGTTCTTCCCCTTCGGTATTTTGATTTTATTGTTCACAAAACTATACATTTGGTGAACAGAAGGCCAATTTCATTTAAAGAGTCTCTTAGGGACTCTTCAGGAGAGAGACTTCCAGAAATCATTACCCGGAGATGTTGATTCATGGCAGAGAATTGGTTTCCATCAATATAATCCCTCAACTACAAGGCCCAACAGATCCCGATCCGGAATTCAATGCAGATCAGATTCCTTCATCATTACTGAAACATACAAAATGTACGACATAATCTCATTAAAATATACAATGAAGAATTTGTTGGGAATCTGATATATCAAGCCGTGAATAAAAAAGACCGATATAAGCCCGTTCAACATAAAGAACTTAAAGTTGGAGATATAGTACTTTTGAAGGAACCCTTAGCTAAACCCTGTAATTATCCAATGGGACACATTAAGGAAATTGTAACAAATATAAACAATGAAGTTACGGCTGTGGAAGTCTTTAAAGGGAAAACTGGAGAAATATCAAAACGGCACTCTAGTTCTATAATTCCTCCTTTGCCAGTCCCAGGCGATGATGAGAAGCAAGGTGTACCAGACACTAAGAATGTTCATATTGTATCATCACGTCCTAAACGAAAAGCAGCTATGCAGGGTGCTGCCAAAATTTACCAAATTTTGCCTGAATCTGATTAGGGATTTTTCATTACTGTTAATATTGTTTTATTTGGATTCTTTTGGTTGGTTTTTATTTTTGGGTAATTTTCATGTAAATACATGTACAATATATACTTTTGATTATACTAAATCAAAATCTCTCACCTGGATTGTAGAAAAATATGTATTTAATTCTTTTAATTTTACTAGTTATAAAAAAAAAATATGCATTATCACTACGGCATCAGTATTAAAGTACTTTACCTATGTAATTACTTAACCCTCTTACGCCGAAGTCCTAAAAATCAAAACCTCTCCTGTATGCCGGCGCCGGTTTGGAGTGAGCGCGGAAGCGGAAAAACTAATTTTTTCAAAAAATCACAGCGCGCTTAGTTTTAAAGATTAAGAGTTAATCTATGGCTCAATTTTTTGTTATTGCCTGAAGTTTAGTATGCAATCATCAGAAATGAAAAATAATATCATTATCATATGTAAAAAATGCGAGATATGGTAGCGAAAAAAAAATTCATAGATAATTGTATTCAAATCACGCTGTGCAAAAAACGGTCAAAGCTAACGAGTTACTTTTTTTTCGTTGTATTGTACACTAAATTGCAACACCGGAAAAATATTATCACAAAATGATGTACGAATTCGTAACGCACGGACGTAAAAAAATGTTATTTTCAAAAATTCACCGTAATTCTAAATATTGTTCTAGAGACTTCCAATTTGTTTCAATATTAAGACAAATGATTTAATTTTACGATACTGTAAGAGTTTTAGATTAGAATTGCAGATTTCGACCATTTCAAATGAGTTAAATTTGACCGAATGTCGAAATTTTTATATATATATTTTTTTTATATGCACATATTTCAGAGATGGAAAACACTACAACCTTCATGCATTTTTTATTGTATTCTTCATCACTTTACGAACATTTTGATATATGAAACTCTATAAAACGGCTAATATGAAAAGGAGCAAATATTAGGATAATGCGATGTACGTATTTCGGAGACTTGCGGCCGCGAATCGGCGCGCGGAGTGAAGGTAAATATATTTTTCAAAAATTCACCATAAATCACAATATTGTTCTAGAGACTTCAAATTTGTTTCAAAGTGAAGATAAATGACGGAATATTACTAGGCCGTAAGATGTTTAGCTTACAATTGCGTTTTTCAACTATTTCGGTAGAGTCAAATTTGACCAAACGTGATTTTTTTTCTATTTATTGTGATTTATATGCAAATATTTCGAAAAAAGAGAAAAGCTACAACCTTCAATCATTATTAGTTGTATTCTACATGAAATTGCGCACATTTTCATATATAAAACTTTATGTAACAGCTAATTTCAAATGGTGCAAACATTTCGACAATCGCACAAAATATTCTGATTTTTTTCGGAAGAGTTACCGCGCGGACGTAAGGAAAATGTTTTTTTTTTTTTCATAAATTCACCATAAATCGAAATATTGTGCTAGAGAGTTCCAAGTCGTTGAAAATTGAAGGTAAATGATTGAATATTATTAGAATATAAGAGTTTTAGCTTACAATTGCGTTTTTCGACCATTTCGGTAGAGTCAAAGTTGACCGAAAGTTGAAATTTTTGCACTTAACGTTATTTATATGAAAATATTTCGAAACTGATAAAAGCTACAACCATGAGTTGTTTAATGTTGTATTGTGCATGAAATTGCGCACATTTCCATATATAAAACTTTATGTAACGGCAAATTTAAAAGGGTGCAAACATTAGGACAATCGCACGAAAAAATTTATCGGAAGAGTTATCGCACGAACGTAAGGAAAAAGCTTTTTCATAAATTCACCATAAATCAAAATATTGTGCTAGAGACGTCCAATTTGTTGCAAAGTGAAGGCAAATGATTGAATATTACTATAATATAAGAATTTCAGCTTACAATTGCGTTTCCTGACCATTTTGGTAGAGTCAAAGTTGACCGAAGGTTGAAATTTTTGCAATTATCGTTATTTATATGAAAATATTTCAAAACTGATAAAAGCTACAATCATGAGTATTTTTTGTTGTGTTTTACATGAAATTGCGCACATTTTCATATATAATACTTCATGTAAAGGATAATTTAAAATATTGCAAAAATTATGTCAAAGTGACGAAATAATTTTTGAGATGTGTCACTGATCCTTTTTAGTGCGATAAGAAAGAAATTCGCGCTTGCGCGCCTGCATAGCGATTGTAAACAAAACAACGCCTTGATCCGTGAACTCCCAGCATCCCCCAAGGCGCGTGATTCAAAAGTTTTCGGCTGGTAGGCCTATAAGTATTTTTCCGCGAATTTTTAAAAAAACTTTTTTGAGCCGACGTATGATACGTCCAATCGGCATACGGGAGACATTTTGACTCGACGTTTAATATGTCCAATCGGCGTAAGAGGGTTAATTAGTCAATTTTAAAATTAACGTAATTTTTATAAACAGCTTTTCGTCTAATCCTTTTAAATGGTTATTGCCGTAAACAAACCACCAATTTTAATGCGGAAAATGTTTTCTTGGTTTACTGAGTGACTGAGAACCAGCAGTACCTGCCAAGAACTTAACAAAAGCAGTCTTCAGTAGAAGTTCCAGTCATACTTACCGTGGATTAAACTTTGAAGTGATTTAGTGACCTATGGATCTTATCATCACGGTCATGTGTTACGCACATATGAAATAATTCTATCAAGTTACCATTGGACCCGGACCTGCCAAAGGGGATACCGCTTATCTATCTCCTAAATCTCACTAAAAACAAGGTGAGAGAAAAGCTATTTTTTCTTTGTTTTTTCAACTGTCCAGATCTTAATTTTTATTCCTGCAGCTTTAATCGATGCTTATGTGATAAGTGTGTTATTACCTATACTTACCCAAATTATACGTACCTTACCTATACTTACCTTACATATACATGAATTACATACTTATTCATACTTCTAGTTACTTTGTTTGATTGTATTTCATTAGTCAATTTACTATTTAATTGTATTGAATTCTGTTTGTTTTTACTCTTATTTTGACGTTTTGTTTACTGGGATAGAAATATACTTTACATTTTACTTGTTTACTTTTGGGCTGTTATTTCATTGGGGTAGTTGCGTCCGATTCTGTTCATACATGAAATCTTAAGATTTCCTCTTGTTCACTATTTCAGATGTGTTTGTATACTTTCGGATTCATTTCATTGGCCTCCGGATGATGCAGCCCAAGTACTCACTTTTTATCCTTATGGTTCACGTCAAGTTTGTTTGTCGTTCAGAAGTTTATTTTTGTGGTTCGATTATATACATTACAATTAAATTCATTGTAACTTATACTTTATTATTTAATATATCCTATATTAACTTATAAATTTAATAAGTTAACTTATCATTAAAATCTGTATAAACCTCATTTTTATACAGTAAGAGCGATGAGTATTTCTTTCTGCTTTTCCAACCAACAATTTTTTAGATATCACCTACAGGTCTAGTGGTTTGGTTGAAACCTTGTCCAGTTCTACAAGTATTCGGCGGAAACACTTTCCAACGCTAGTCAGCCGATACATACTGCATCGTCGTTATGCTTCTCTATGTCTTCCATGACGACTTGTCTGTCCCAGATCTTTTATTCAACAATTGGCCTGCTTTCATTCCCCAACGAATCAAGTAATATTTGAAGAAGTGGAGCTTCGCGGTTGTTTGATCTTTCTTTACTTAAGGTGATTTATAAAGACACTGAATAATTAAGCATTAAAATATCTTCAAGGCATGAATTATTTGAAAGAGTGTCAGTTATAAGGTATAGCTATGAATAGATTATGAAAAAAACTCAGCTTCTATCCATTATTTACTCTTCCGAACATTGCAAGTTGCATCAGACTTAAACATTCTATACCAAATTTAAAGAAGACTTTATCTAAACAGCTTTTTAAGTCATATTCCTCGATCTAACAACGATATTAAAATTTGCTCTTATATTCACAAAATAGAAATTTAAAGTTTTAATCTATAGTTTCTTCTTATGATAAATAGCAAAATACCATCTGGGAAGATAATACACATTTATTGTTTTGGTTATTTTCCCTCATCTAGTTTAAATATTAGTGTATTTTTTTTTATTATTGTTACTATTATTGTAGCCATGCCGAGTATTAATGTTACATCAGTTGGCACGGTGAAAGAGTCAAGAAAATCCAGACCATATAAAAAAAGTAAAGATAAATTGAGTGTCTGTTGAAGAGTGGTTTTTATAATAACCAGTAACAGTCTAACAGGTGTAATTTGGTCAAGCTGAAGACAGTATATAAATCAATTATTATCTGGAACTTCGTTGATATCGTATGAGAGAGTAAACTGCACGTTCAGATTTGCGATCATAGAGGTCGGGATCAGCTTGCCCTTTAATGACTCACATATGTAAATGTATGAAATGAAACTACCTACGATGAGCTATGTGACTGTAAAGACTACCCTTAAGAAGAGGAGTTGTAGTCTTGATCGTCTTCTTTTCCGCCATTCTTGAGGGCATGTTAGAATTTGACATCTCTAATCTCTCCAATATTACCTATGTTTTTATGGCTTGGGCATAAATGAATAGTTATTTCTATTATGATTATTATTCTTATGCTTTTAATATTGAAAATTGTAGCGTAACCTTCTACTAGTAGATATGAGATCTGATACCTCGGCCAAAGTGTGGTTGTCGTAACCTACTAGATGCTGTTATGATGCAACTTAAGTCATTATCCTGATTTTTGCCTTTCTAAGTTTTGAAGTTAATATCCTAATAATTTACTTAGATAAATGTTTTATTTTGCACAACTCATACCTGGTCAATACTTTCACATAACGTTTGCGATATAAAAATGATCATGAGAGAGAGAGAGAGAGAGAGAGAGAGAGAGAGAGAGAGATTATAAATGACAAAATATAAAACAAAATGTTAGGAAGCGTTAACTGTTATGATGAAAAAGGACCATTTACATTGAGCGAATATCGTTAGAAATAAAATGGACTTTTAAATTTTAGATTTCAGCAATCTTTGACGTGTGAAACTGGCCCCTTGAAATATAGTATGCTAGGTTATTTTCATGGCTGGTGATTATAAACAATCTTGTATCCTTTATTTTCGCTCTCCTGTTTTCTTTAACATTTTAATAGTATTATAAATTTGCAAGTATCGAGATTTAATCTCTGGTTTCCGATTAGAAAAAACAACAAGAACGAAGCAGCATTTTTCTTGAAGGTTTAAATACATATAGGATTTTATTTTTTTCTAGTATTTCACATAAATGAGAATTTTCACGCTTATAAATACCTTTTACCTTGTGATTTAAGAACCTATTGATGCATATTCCTTCATGGAGAATCCGCTTGTGGACTGGAATTAAAATTTTCAAGGAGAATTTTTGAAATAAGAATCTATCTTTAATTTCGCACGTATAAAACAGCCACCATTCACTGACAACAGGCTTCATAAAAGAATGATTGATTTTTTCCAGAGCAATACATCACTCACTTGAAGCCCTTTTCCGTACCACGAAACAAGACATGTGTCACAGTAGTGGAAAATTAAAATAAAAGCGGTATTTACTTTTGATAAATTTAAATGTTAAAAAAGACGGATATTATTTAATTCATAATTTGGCATATCGTTCAGTGTCTATTTCCTACAAACAAACAAAATTCGGCTTCTGTATGACACATGAAATTTCACTGAAACTTTTTGCTAAAATCCTATATCATGAATTTGCTGATTCTGAACTTTATGACGTACTCAAGTTTATTTAGTCTTGTGCAACAAATATGCATTTGCACGCAACCACAAGTTTTTATTTAGACATATACAATCACACACACACAAAACGAATATTTATAATAAAATATAATAATTTACTGGTAATGTTACCTCGTGACTGCAATCTGAAAGACCATGTGTTTCCTGGAACAATGATTTTCACCTCAAATTCTCTTTGTTTTATGTTATGATATGTTATTCTGCTCCGCCTCAAAGAAATTGCTTGACAGAATCGTCGTGCCAGAAAGCTATTTTTATACAAGTTTATAATTACACCTTATTTTCGAAAAGCAATTACACAAACAGCAATTTAACAGAGGTAAAGCAAAAATATATGTTATAAAAATTACTTTAAATTACAAAATAAACTGAAAAAACTAGACAATTGACAAGAAATATGACTGGTGAATAGGATGATCCTGGTCGAGTTGCAAACCTTTGAAAACTTAGCGTGGACGTTCTCGTTCTATCCGTCAGAGAACCTGCATTCGGTCCGCACTATTGCCCCTTATTTTCCGAAACATCAGAAGGATCTGTAACCCATTACCCGTAACATTATAAAATTTGAAATGCAAGGGGCTACAAACATGAGTGTGCATATATGTGCTTGGTCTTTAAAAAAATCTTTTACGTTCAGTGAACTATACGGAAATATAAAACTTCATATCAATAAATTTATGTAAATTACACCTTACTGTGTCCTTAACGTTCGAAAATGTACATAAAGTTAAGTGATAACGGTATGAATGACAAAAGTTAACGTAATATAAGACCCTTCCGACTTTATTATATATATATATATATATATATATATATATATATATATATATATTATATATATATATATATATATATATATATATATATATATATATATATATGGGTTTGGTTGCTAGACACTCTTTATACTAATAACGTAACTATTGTTAAATGTTTGCAAAGCAAATGCACCGTACATATTGCAAACCTTACCTCAACAAATAGCCAGTCATTTAGGTCCATAATAAAGCAGTGACGAATGTAGTGGTGATGATGGAAGTCTTCTGTAGAGCTCTTGAGTAATAGGTGTTTAAGTCTATGACATTCATCCGTGGGAAATTACGTCCAGAGCCACGGTCCTCAACTTAATTTCTGGCAGCCATTGCTTCTTGCTTGTAATAATTTTTCAAATCCGGAGAAGACTGATCTGGTCCTGTAGCTTACGCCGAGCTTTACGTACTACCTTCTTCAGGTCGCTCGCTGCAGACAACGGTTTCTAAGCCTGGTGTTAGGTGGCGAATAACCTGGCAAACTTAAATATATGGTTCAGGAATGTCTCGTTACTTTTAAATTGTCCTAAGAGGTATTTAGGGATGTAAATAAAATGCATTTGCTTTTAATATAAAAAATAAGCTATTCCTAAGCAAACATTAAGTAACATAAAAATCACATCCAAACTCAATACATATATGTAAAAAAAAAAAAAAAATGTGCACGTGTGCATTTTCTACACCTTACTTAGGGTTCCTGAGTAATTTCAAAATAAATATTGAAATGGTAAAAATACTCATGATATGAGTAATTTTTATATCATCATTTTTTTTTCAAGATACCATCACCTATTTAAGTACAATTAACTATACTATGTAATTTGAACAATATCCAACTAGGAAAAAATAAATGTTAGTCAATGAATCCTTGTAAAAGTATACTCTGTTAGACAATTTGATGATAGCTATGTAGTATGAGGTTATTATTTATACGATACTCAACTATTCACAAATGTTCAGTTCATGCTAAGACTTATGTTGTTTCTGTATTTTAAAACAATTACTAATAATCAAAGGAAGTTTTATGTGTCCATTATTGAATTATCTATTTCTCTAAAATCATTATAGTATGTATATATATATATATATATATATATATATATATATATATATTATATATATATATATATGTATAATATATATATGTATATATATGTATGTTATATATATATATATATATATATATATATATATATATATATTATATATATATATATATATATATATGTTAATGGGGGGATTTCCCCCACATGGACAATATATTATTAATCAAGAACCCTAGGCCTTACATATATATATATATATATATATATATATATATATATATATATATATATATATATATATATATATATATATATATATACATATACAAATTAAAATTAAGAAAGAAACAGCAACCATTTTGACTCCCACATCGTATGACTGGGAGAAGTTAGGGAGAACAGAAGAGACCAGGCCAGTCATGGGGATAGGAATTTCCGGTCTTCTTCATAGATCTTGCAAGGGGGTATAGATCCGTTAAACACTAGAGACCTTTCATTAGGTACTAGGCAGGTCATGGGGATTACATGGGCTAGGGCCTTTAGGTAGTCTTAGCCATAAGATCTATTCCCCCATAAATTTGTGCTGGCTGTTTTGTACCTTTCAGACAAATGCCGCTCCCTGTGCTTAAACTGAGGTGACCCGTGAGCGCCCTGGATCGACCTCACTCTTTGCCTAGTCCTTAAAGAGGTCATTACGTGATCGGCACTGCATTATCAGCCCCTTTGTTTGATCTTCGCTGGTTGGAGTCTGCATACCTTCTCAAGCTATATGCACACGCAATCTAAGGTATGTCAAGAAGTTGCAAATTCAACCAGACCCTATCTCTCCAAGATGAAAAAACCCTCACTATTTTTTCCATATTCAAATTTCCCTTTTCTCTCTACGAATACCTTTGTCCCATCACGTGTTTACCTTGTGACTTGTTCAAAGATATTAATTGAGCTATTCGACATAATCATTAGATTTCTCCCCATATTATCAGCATTGTGTTTGATTTAACGATAAATTCTCTCCATAGTGCATTAGTCCTAATTTTTGTGAGAGAAGTCTTTGTTTTGTGTTTGAATGTAACCTGAAATGCTCTCCCAGATTCCTGCTGCCCTGAATTTTGTGCTCCTGCCTCTTTGAAAGAGCCTACTTACCGTAGAAGATATCATCAATAATTGGCAACCAGTCTTGCATTTAGATCGTGATTTCGACCCATCTCTCATGTTAAGCGGCAGCCAGTTGATTAATTGCCATATTGAATAATAGATGTAACTTATCACAGTATTTTGTGCCCTCTCCACGGGTTTTCTCTGCCATTCAATTTGTTTTTAAGGCTGTACATTTTGCAAATTAACTTAAATGTAAATGGTTGGTTTTCTGGCAACCTTATCTAATTCAGTGATTTTCTTACTCAATAAAGCACTTCATTCTTGTCCTTAACCTTACGTGTGTGAGTAGTGGCAGCCCTTACAGCAAATCATAAGATTTTATTAATAGGTTCTTTCATCCAAAACGAGCCCCACACGTAAACGATGTGATCTTGCCAAGATAAAACCAGGACTCTTTAACTCGAATTGCGTTATCCATTAATAATTGAAAATCGTAAATAGTATAATACTTTTTACAAGGCGTAAAATAAATTCTTAGCAAGGAAGGACACGAGCCAAGACAGCACAGTAAGGGTATTATTATCATTACTTTTATATCATTATCATTATTATAACCTGTTAGCATTTGAGGTATGTTAAGAAATAATATAAGAAGTGTTTTAGAAGGGATATTATTAGAAGTTGTGATATTACTGTTTGTAATGGTGACAGTGCCAAGAGTTCTAAGTTAGTGGCGCTAGATGCCAGAATGTTAGTAGTATTAGGAAGTGCTTAGCCAGGGATTCGTTATATGTTTAGTAATAAACAGCTAGCTAGAAGTGTTTTCTACTAATAGTTACGGCAAAGGAAGTGCACAACTCCTTTGTCTGTGAAGTGTTAAAAGAATTCATGTTCAAATTCGTTAGGTCTCGTCTCACGTGTTGGCAACTCTCTTAGCCTCTCTGCGCAGGTGCGAATCTACTCTGTCAACAATTCATAACCAGAGAAACGAAGCTCACCAATTCAAATTTTAGTATAGAAATTTCCGTCAAATGATGTAAGTTTCGATGGTTTCACTTAAATAATTTCAGTCTTTATACTGACATCTAGCATTTACCCCAAAAAATTAGTGTTGTTTTGCTTTTAATAATAAACTAGAGATCTGTTTTCGGGTTGTAAGCTTACTAATAACAAATTAGCTGTTCCTAGCTCATCAAAGGAATATCACTATGCTTTACTCATCCATCACTCATGTTCCACTTGCATCGTTCACACGCTTGCTGAGCGAAAGTTTCATTTCACTTCGTCATCATTAACGTAACCTTCTGCTAATAAATACTTCGCTACCATCTTTTTAAATCCTTACCACCATATTTTATTTGTCACTTAGGGAGCTGGGTACCTTTATGTAAATTAACAGTAAAAGTTGATAACTTACCATTAAAGAATTGTTTAGTGTAAAAGCATCATTGTAAATCACTACTATTCTAGCGCAAGCCTTTTACAAGTATCATAAATATATAATCGTTCATCGCTAGTGCATTATATTAAATAAATAAACTTACTCAAAAGTAATTATTTCACGAAACTTAACGTAAAGAAATTATATTTAGCAAATTGCGTCACATTAGCCTAGGATCCTCATTACTTTAACTAAACCACAAGAAGTTCGTCATACATCATTTTCTTTGCGCTCTCCAAGAGAGAGAGAGAGAGAGAGAGAGAGAGAGAGAGAGAGAGAGAGAGAGAGAGAGAGAGAGAGCGGAAGAAAGAGTGAGAACCCATTATTTCAAAAGTCAAGAGAACTACATTTGTTACCATACCCATGAATCATTGACATTATTTTAGTCTTGTGTCTTTCATTCACACATAGTGTGCGCTATATTTTTTCGTACGCGCCTGTGTCCATTACAGTCTCGCAAACTTTTATTCCTTTATCAAGTACTTCAGCCAAAGAAGGGAGCTTTTTTAATTTACTGTTACCTGGCGTGCGCGGGTGGTCTTTTTTAAATTTCTTATGACGAAAGACTTGCATATACTGCAAGCACCAGAACTGCACATAGAGTGCCACCGGACCCCATTACATTCTATATTGGGAAGCCGCTAGTAGTCCACGGACTAGCCAGCACCAGTGCACGTCAGGCCCTTACATTTCATGGTAACACTAATCTTCGGCACTGTCATCGACTAGGCTGCTGGAGTGCTCACCTTACTTTCTCTCCTACACCGTTATGCTCTGCCTTGAGCAGAGTGCCATTTTCCCTTCAGTACCCCTTAGCATACTGCCTCTGTGTCGTCCCACGAGAAACACTAGCACTCTACTAGTGCCACTAAGGAGAAGGCCTCCATTAGAGCTGCTGGGCCTGTATAAGACATACAGGGAGCCCACATATCTACACTCCAGAACGTGCATTCATTAGTGTTTCTGTGCATAAAGATCATTACTCCTTCCGGATCACTCCAACAAAGACTAGGCCTCCATAAGTGCTGCTGCACCTGTATAGGACAACGGTTGCCCATCCATTGCGTATCCACCATTTAGGATCGCCCATTTAACTGCATATCCACCACTCTGGATCGCTCATTTATCAATGCCTCATGCATAAGGGTATTCAAGCCTTCCAGAGCACTCCAATCCACTGCGTATCTGCCCAAAAGGACTATCGCTCCTTCAGGAATGCCCATCAGTGTGACCTCTACATAGCATACTCTGTTACAGTACTACCTTATTAAGATGGTGTCATTCAAAAAGTGCCGTCAACTTATGGGACACTTCCCAAGTGCCCCAGAGCACCCAGTCTTCTCAGACATTGTTCAGAACCACTATTACAGAACCCATTTCTAGGTGAGTGCTACCTTACCGAAGAGACACTCTCATCCAGTGCTATTCCTGACCTTCTTTCATGTCTAGCTGAGCCCTACTGCATAACCTAAAGGAAATGTCTTCCCCTGCTTCCAAACCCCAGACCAAGAGCTGGACTACTGGTAAGACGTGGATGCAGAAGTTCTGCACTACTTGTTCCATGCGGGGGCATGCTGCAGATTCTGCCCAATGCCCGAGTCAATCCCTACCTTGGCCAGAGACTTTCCAGGGAATCTTTTGTTAGGGCGGTAGCCTTCCCTAATGAACTGTCTCCTGAAGCCTACTGGGTGGTACATACCCTAGCCAATGTCGAAGCCACAATTTCCCTCATTTCAAGAAAGGTGCTGCCTAGGGGTGCCAAAGTCCTGAAGGATGAAGAAATTCAGCTTGAATGGATAGATGGCAACCTCTATACTGTTCATTCAGTCCTCCTGAAGGTACAAGCGAACCTATTAGATCAGGAGACCGGTGAATTCACATTGTGTCACCTGGGACTATTAGGTAAATCAGGTCATCTTGGGCCGTGAGTTCCTAAGACCCTATCTTCCATGGATGCAGTTGCTGCAACCAAATACACTGGACCCATGCAGAATGCCAAATAATCCCTCCTAAGTTTTGGATTCAGAGACTAGTGCCTCCGGTGTCGCTGACATCACTCCTATTCGTGAGCCTGGTCCTGATCCAGTGCCAGAGCCAGAAGTTCCCACCGCATCCTGCCAGCCTCTTGCCACTAAACTGGCTGCCTCTTCCATTTTGGAAGAGGTGAGCCCACCAGTCATCCCCAGACTTGTTCCAGAGGGTGATCCAATGGATGAACCATTAACCTCCCCAGATCTACTCACTGCCAGAGAGGACTTTTCACCTGTGCCAGAGGGTACTGCAAGCCTTGGTGACCCCACAGATTTGTGACCTGTGGTGCCATCTCTGCCCCATCATCCAGTGCCAAGGAAGAAGTACTAGAGAAGGTTCTGCTGAGACTGTGGCTGGAGGGGTCACATGTCTGCACGCTATGGAGGATGTGCCAATCACAATATTCCTGCCATTGCTATAGCCATTATCCATACTTCTTCATTAGGCCCCTCTGTTAAGGGCCCTATTACCGTAGCACCTCTCCAAAGCCACTATCCTGCAAGACACGTCAGAGCCTTTGATGACTCTGGCACTCAAATCTCCCTGATACGGGTAGACAGAATTCCCCACGGGATTAACTTTGATAGACATCACCTAATTACAATTGAAGGTATCAGCCATATCAAGTTGATCCTTCACACCATTTAACTGAGAGTCACAAGACCTCACTTTTCAAAAGCCGGTACCCTTGCAGTAGCAATCTACATTTCTGGAGGGTACAACCTCTCCTGGGGCAAGATTTGCAGTCGCCTTCTCATTTCCAACAACCTAGGGGTCCTAACTCCACGACAAACTCCAGAATAAGAGGTCGTAAAAGGCCTACTTCCTCACAGAGTACGGCCACCAGCAGTTTCCTCCTTCATCATGGAAGGAAATTAACCATTTGTGGTTCTGCTACAAAACCTGCAACATAATAGGGCACTCCAATAATTGGTCTGGGTGCCCTAGCAAGCTATGAGCAGTGGACGCTGTCCTTTCTCCAAAAGGCTCAGCCTTCTGCATGTGACAGGAACCCGTGTTTCCCAACACCACAGGCACACCGAGATGTTTGGAACCTCCAGGACCGTCCCAGGTATGCCTGACCTCAACTCTCTGCCAGTGCCACTTGAGAGCACGAGCAGTGTCATTCTCTGTCTAGTGTGGACGTACAGCCCCACAAACCTTGACCTCTGCTCCTGGCTCCAAGCTAGTGCCGGCGCACGAACTTAACCTTACCAAGGATCCTCCTACAGGTGATCCTCAAACCTGCATGGAGCTTATCATATCCCATTGCCAATCTCCAACCCCAGACACTTCTCTATTATTACCTTCATTGGCTGAGGACGAACCTCCGGCAAACCTTTCGGTCACACCTTCACTAGTCAACCAGGAACTGCCCGGCCAGGAGTCAGACTCCAGATTTACACTTATGATGGCTGTTGCAACAGCTAAAGTGGGGGCCTCCCCTGCAGTAGGCTCTACCTTTGCGACGGTTCCTGCAGCAGCCAAAGTAAGGTGTTTACCTGTAGTCCCTAGGGCTACCACTGCCTCTACTCCTAATAGCATTTCTGGCCTTTCCCCAGAGTTGGTGCCTCCATCACCTCCTAGGACTGGTGTAGCCTGGCCATGGAGGAATAAGAAGAAGGGACATAACAAATTCACTAGTTAACAATTAAGAGCCACATGCTCTCCTTGGCACCTGTGCCCTAGGTACAGTGCAGCATTCAATTGCAGAGGGATCCTGGCACCTACCCAGAGAAGGTAGCCAGCCTGATCTCTGCCAGCAGACTAACGTTTTAACCCCTATTAAACTTGTACTATTAACCCTCATTTAAGAGTCATAATCGCCTTATCCACCTCTCATCCTGATATTCTCCTAATCACTCATCACCCTCATGCATCATTACCTCACCTTACATATTTTAATCCTTCAGGTTACTCAACCTCAGTTATCACGTACCACATTTGGAAATGATTGTGTCCTCTTTGATTGATTATATAGAGTAGGTTAGGCTATTTAATTTACTACCAGGTCATTAAGGTAGTAGCAAGTAGAATTTTAAAAGTAACCTTACCTAGGGGCACAGTAGCCTGATACCACAGACGACCATTAGTTGTCTCATCTAGACTAGACTACATTACTACTTAAGTTAGTGCACTTGGCATCTCCACCTATAAGCTAGGTAGGCCATTGTAGTTAGCTGTATAGCTGCCCCAAAACCTCAGTTAGAAAAGAGGAGGACTGTCTAGTTGAGGAGAGATACTTATTAGCCAAGGGCTTCACGTTTGAAAGGAAGTGAATGCCTTCTTAGCAGGGGGAGCTTTTACGTTTTTTCATTGCCTCATCTCGCCGGTATTTGAAACTAAAATTAAGACAGAAGCAGCAGCCATTTTGACTCCCGCATCATATGACTGGGAGAAGTTAGGGAAAACAGTAGAGACTAGGCCAGTCATGGGGGATAGGAATTTGTGGTCTTCTTCGTAGTTCTTGCAAGGGGATATAGATCCATTAAACACTAGACCCCTACCATAAGGTAAAGGGGCAGGTCATTGGGGTTACATGGGCTGCTGGCTAGGCCTTTAGGTAGTCTTAGCCTTAAGGTCTATTCTCCAGCAACTTTGTGCTGGCTGTTTTGAACCTTTCAGACAAATGCTTAAACTGAGGTGACCCACAAGCACACTGGATCAACCTCACTCTTTACCCAGTCCTTATAGAGGTTAGTCGTGACTGCCGCTGGATCATAAGCCCCTTTTGTTTGATCTTCACTGGTTGGAGTCTGCATCCCATCTCAAGCAATATGCACATGCAGTCTTAACCTTACAGCAAATCACATGATTTTACTGATAGTTTTTTTCATTCAAAATGACCCCAACACGTAAATATATATATATATATATATATATATATATATATTATATATTATATTATATATATAGATATATATATATATATATATATATATATATATATATATATATATTTATATATATATATAATATATATATATATATATCATATATATATAGATATATATATATATATATAATATTCAACATACATTAATTTTGATAACATCGTTTTTGTAAAATAGAGATATATATATATATTTTTTTTTAGTTATCTGTTGTGCGTGTATTAGTGATTATGTTTATTTTTTCCGAACTGTGTTGGAGGCCATCAGCCGTTCATGAAAACTAGGCACATATAATCCTTTGATAATAATTATAGTGAAGCTGTGTAGTGTCTGTTGAGGTACAAACACTGTCACAAACGGAAAAGGAAACACAGGTTGGCAAGGAGTGAAAATACGTACATAGATCTTACAACTAGAATTTTTTTTTTATTCATTTTTTTTTTAATGTTACACAACCTTTCTGATTATGTTAATTAATAGCAATATTGCAATGTTTGTCATATACATAGGTACTCACACATCCAACACGTATTACAGGCACTGCTCTATACATTCACAGACAATCACAAAGACAGTCATGCGTGCAGCCAGATATAGAAATGAGTGAACATATAACTGGAGGCCGTTTGAAACCTCGAGCGAGGAAAGTCGCAGTGACTTCAACCCTAACTCAGGCTTTCGAGTCCAAAGATCTCTAACTTTATGCTTCGATCGACATGACCTGGTTTCAGGATTTTAGGGACTTGAAAAGGGGCAGAGGCTATGTTCTGAGGGCAGATGGAGGAGGGCGGAAATGGTGGCATCGTAACTTCAAACAGGTGTTGAGAAAACCCTTTTCCGGACCATTTTCATTAATCTAATGAAAATGAATTTAATCTAATTTCGAAAAATTAGATTAAATTCAATATTATTATAATATGATTAACTTCAAACAGGTGTTGGTAAAACACCTTTCCGGATAATTTTCATTAATAAAGAAGTTTTTCGAAAAGTTAGATTAAATTCAAAATTGATAATAATTTTTTTCACACTATTCTCATAAATAAAGAAGTTATTTGAAATGTTTAAATTAAATTAGATATCATTGTAGATAAATAGTTAAGTTGAAAGATGTGTAGAGAACTATTTTTTCCAGCTCATTCTCATAACGCAAGTTGTTTGAAAAATTAGATTATATTCAAAATAAATATAGTAGTACGGTAACTTCAAACAAGTGTAGTAGAGAATGATTTTTTCCTGGTAATTTTCATATATAAAGAAGTTGTTTCCAAAGTAAAATTCAGTCCAGTTTGATGATGGCAACACGGATTATATATATATATATATATATATATATATATATATATATATATATATATAATATATATATATATATATATATATATATATATATATATATGACTGGTATTTACCTACCCAAATACCTTAGCCAAATCCCTGATTAACGTCCAACAAAAGACATCGCCCAAAGACTCTGGGGTATATGAGATCCCATGCCAGGACTGTGACCAATCTTACATCGGATTTGCAGGTAAATCACTTCCCCATAGATTAATACAACAAAAACGGTCAGTTAGGTATGGACAACAGAACTCGGCTATTTTCAACCATATAAATGAACATAACCATAGAATAAACTGGAATATGTCACGTGTTATTTATAGCAGCAACTGCTGGTACAAGAGTCAAATGATGGAATCGGCCTTAATAAAAGAGAAGCAGGTAATGAACATCTCAAAAGGGAATTGGACATCGGACATCGTCGACGCAGTGTTCATTCAACCAACGCTTAAGAAGATTAAAGGAAGATTATCAGCGGGGGTGACCTAAATTGGCCTACTTGTGGACGAATCTCTTGGTATAAATACCACCTTTTCTGTAAACTTTTCTCATTCATATACCTGAAGAGAGAGACAGCAGTCTCTGAAATATAGTACTTTTCTCTCTACATTTTGTTGTTTTTATGGGCTCCTTTTATTAGATATATATATATATATATATATATATATATATATATATATATATATATATATATATATATATATATATATATATATATATATATATATATATATATATGAATAACTTGATCACGAAGTATATAAAACGTGATGCTATGTATAAATAAAGGTTTTTTTGCCACGAAGGCAAAAATGAAAAAGCGAGATAGCCAAGTACTTTCGGTCCTGTTCGGACCCTTTACTGAGGCAGTACGCTTTTTTTATTTTTCCTTCGTGGCAAAAAACCTTTATATATATATATATATATATATGTATATATATATATATATATATATATATATATGTGTGTGTGTGTGTATAATCCGTGTTGCCATCATCAAACTGGACTTAATTTTACTTTGGAAACAATTTCTTTATATATGAAAATTACCAGGAAAAAATCATTCTCTACTACACTTGTTTGAAGTTACTGTATTACTATGTTTATTTTGAATATAATCAAATTTTTCAAACAACTTTAGTTATGAGAATGAGCTGGAAAACATAGTTCTCTACACATCTTTCAAGTTACATATATATATCTACAATGATATATAAATATATATATATATATATATATATATATATATATATATATATATATATATATATATATATATATATATATATATATATATATATATATATATATATATATATATATATATATATATATATATATATATATATATATATATATATCTGTGTGTGTATGAGCATTTCACATTATTGACAATACAGACATGATTTTATTTTATTTTTCTTACTTGGATATGGGGGCATAGCTCACACTTTTCTAGACAAGCCTCATATATAGTGAAGTGGTTTCAAAAGTTAAATTAATTTCTGTATGATTATCGAAATCTGGATTATAGACAGCGAAGTTAACATTATTGAGAATCCAAAAATAATAATTTATTTTTTTGATAGATACGGAGGTGTGGCTGAGAGTCAGCTAATTCATTATATTAACTTTCAAAATAGTAAGTTGAAAATTTGCAAAATATAATATGAAATTGTGAGAAAGTAGTGCTTTGGTTAAGTATGATTGATTGCGTGGCAACTCCAAACAAATGTAAAGGAAATATCTACCGAAAATTCATGAGATTTCCCTTCATCAAGTTTAGGAAGCAATGGAAATTATAGAATATAAAATATGATAGTTGGAAAAAAGTGCACTACTTAAGCAGAAATACTTCTTTTTCAGTAACAACGTCCGTGAACATTCCAAAACTGGAACAACATAATATTATAAAGTAAATTATATACTAAGCAAAATGAGTATGGAAAATACATTTTAGTAAAAAAATAAAGAACATAAAAGGTCCATCAATATAACATATTCAGTTAAAGAGATAACATTTATACGGCCATCAATGTAACATTATTTTTAAAAGGTAATATTTGCAGTACCAGCAACATTACATATTCAGTGAAGATGTAATATTTGCAGGCCTCTTAATATGACATATTAGTTTCAAGAGATAATATTTACAAGAGAATTAATATACCATATTAATTTTGAGAGATAAAATTTGCGGGACCGTCACTATGATATATTCCTTATAAAAGATAATATTTACAGAACCACCAATATACCCTATTAATTTTAAGTGATAAAATTTGTAGGACCATCAATATAACAATCTTTCTAAGAGATATTCACAGGACCATCAATAAAAGCTAATCATGTAAAGAGTTGATAATTGCACGACCATCAATACAACCGTCATTTTAAGAGATAATATTCACAGAATCATTATTATGATATATTCATTTTACGAAAAAGGTGAATGAAAATCAGATAATCTAATTGTAAAAGTTTCATTCAGTTCTTTGTGTCAAAAAGTTAGACATTTGGCAGATCCCATCTCTGAAATCTTATTAGAAAATTTCATGAAAATTTTAAATAAAAAAGAAAGTGAAATTGATTTCATCAATGTCTATCAGTATTTTTACAGTTCATCGAACGGCGTTAAATTTTAATCCTATCAATAAAAAAAAGTACCTTGCTTGTTCAGCGGCCGAATTACTATGTGACTACATTCAATTTTGTCAACGGTCTGGAACACTACACTAACTCAACCATTTAAACGAAAAAAAAGGATACATTTCAATTTTGCAGTTATTCATCTCTCGGATTTCAGGCCTTTTCTGGTAATCATCATGACAATGCGAGGAATTCAAAACATAATTGATAGTCATCAAACGTTATCAATTAGAGGGAAGTAAAACCAAGCACCCTGGTGAAAATTAGAACCAATGAAAAAGAGAACCAAGAATTCATATAGTAAGGTGATAACCATTTAGAATATACACTTATGTGATTATTTTGAGGATGAAGAAGCATTCATATTTGTCGAAAGCACTGAGAACGCGGCCGGTATATAAAGGGACCTTCATTGAAATAGGTTAGTAAGTCAGTTTTCAGATAATCTAGTAAACAACAGCTATCTATTGCAGATGGTTTGATAAATAAAAAATAGCGCCATTAAAAGGAAATCGCCAAAATCATGGGAAGCTAAGGGATAATCGACTCATAATATGGATCATATGAGATGACTGAAACCTTAGCTAAACTACGAAGAGATTATTAAAAATATCTGGAATCATAAAAAAAGGTAAAAAAATATGATAATGATATTCAGAAAGTGTGTTTTTACCATATTGTCACCTGCCTTTTTGGTGTTGTCATTTCTCAAGTAAAAAGCGAACATAGTATCAAGCTACCTGTCACCACTCACACAGCAAAAAAAAAAAAAAAAAAAAAAGCACACACACACACGCACACACACAAATTTTCTTCAGGATTGGAAGAAGGAATAAAAAGTCCATTGCATTCACATGAGAAAACAGGATCTTGGATACAACTTAGCTCAAGCAAACTTCTTGACACCGTCTCCGCTCCTCTTGTAAGTTGCGTAAGTGCATTTACGATAGTTCGGCTTAAAGTTCTTTGAGTGTCTTCTCGAGTTTAAATCAAAGGGTCATTCATATACTCCTCGTGCCAGTATTCAATTTCTCCTTAATAGCAGTAATAGAATTTATATCTTCTTTTATATCTTAGTATTTTTTTACACTTCTTGTTTTATTAAAAGTGCATAGGCTCAAATGGGGAAAAGTGTGCTAAACTTAATTGTTATATACTGTAATCAACCAAAAACGAATTCCTTTATTCGCTTTTAATAAACAGTTTTAACATTCATCATAACCATGTTATTTGATTCGTGAAACTTTTCAATTATCTGATATTAAATAACAACGTGAAGAGATCTTTCATCTTATATATTAATGATAATATCCAACAAGACTAGTGATACAACTATATTTTTCTAATTCCAGCAGTATAGAACACATCATCAAAAATGAGCACGATCTCCAAGCAGGCAAGAATAAAAGAATAATGATATTATACTTTCGTAGTTTTTCAACTGTTATTTCGTAACCAGTGGAGCTCTAGCTTATGAGAACTAATTTGCTGCCCAATGCATCTCTGTTTCCGTCATCTCTCTATTCCTGCAGTTTCAACTCTCATTTGTTTTATTGTCCGTTGTTAGTGTATCTTTGAACGGGCTCAAGGTGGTGATATGGATATCTAGTTTCTAAAAAAAAAAAAAAAAAAAAAAAAAAAAAAAAAAAAACTTTGGAACAGAATAAAATATTTGAGGAATGAAATTGTATACATCACTGTCCTATGCAATCTGTTTAAAACATGATTTGATGAATATATGACCTCTAGCTTTTTACTGTAGAGAAGATTACGAGTTATCTCTGGCTTTGACACAGATGTAAGGAATCATTTCAATACAGACTTCCTTGAATCATAAGTAACATTTGCGTAGAAGAAATATAATTGTGTGATTCTTTTGTCTCCAGATCAAAGTTTTATGTCTTTTTTCCATTCATGCGGAATAATGTGTGTGCGATGTTTCCATCCGTCTTTTTTACATCTACTTTGTTTTCACCTACACTACATTGGCATAAATTTGTTTCCTACTTATATGCAGGTTTACTTCTAATTTTGTATATGACTTACTGACTTCAAATAAATATCTTGAATTCATGCTATTTCCAGAAATATATCACAACTATGCTTATGTTCTATTTATTTTTTTTATTATTATTAGTTAGAAAAGCTCCATTTGAAGAGGTGTAAATAGGCCACAGTTAGATTAACAACTTTCCAGTAACGTTTATTGTATTTTCTCCAGCACACCTTTCCTGAATTTGTCTGATTTCATAGTATTTGTATTTCCATAAAATTGTTCATTAGTATATCTGGTTCTCCCTATCCTAGGCGAGATTTTGAGATGACAAATAGTGGCCTAAAGTATTTCTATATGAATATTCTAGTAAAAGAAAATTACATTACGAGCATTTAATTTCAAAACCCTATAGACCACAATTAACCTAACTGGTCTATGAATCTGGGTAAAGTAACAGGAATTTCCAGATCATTTATACGAATTCCGGAGCTGATATATGTTGTTGGAACTATGACAGAATGACATCTGGGCCATTCGTCTGCTTCGCGTGAAATTATGGAAATAATCACTTGAAAGAGAGGAACCAACCATCTTACATCATCATTAATGTCTGTTCCTCTGATTTTATTTTATTAGTTATTTATTAAATTTATAAGTGGATATATATTGGATATCATCGTTCTTATATATTTTGAAAACTATCTTATCCTCGTTGCTTCTGTTTTTTTTTTAGGTTTATCTTAAGCCCCTTCCCTCTCGAGAGGCAAGGCGCAATCTATAAGTAGGGATTGTGACGTTTTCCTGGTTAAAAAAACCATCATCTTCCTGTTGTATGTCTGTTAAGTCTCTCGTTACTCCAGTACAAATCTGCTGCAGCACCTAGCACTTTTGTTATTGAAAAATCTGTTAGAGGTGCCAATAGCAAAGATGACATACCGTTCTGTTGCAACGTCTCGCTATTTGCTGTAATTCTATTGACAAGCTTACATCACATTAACTTCCCTAGTCCATTCATATTAGGCGTTTTTTAGTCAAATAAATGAAGAAACTTGTAATAAGCTGAAATCTGGGAAATGACTTCTTTAGACCCCACTAATCCACCCTGAGCATTGGCACCAAAAAAACAAATAAAATTGAAAGTGCACCGGAAATAAATCCCTACGCTGGCGCGCCATTCCTGAGAAATTGTGTAAGAGAGAGAGAGAGACACAATTCAGTTAACCCAAGGTGAAAGAAGAGTAACGTCACATCGCGCGAGAGCGAGTTTTGTGTTTTCTCGCGCAATGACGTCACTTGGAACCCAGCTGAGTAAGTGGCAAGAGGTTTATTGATTATGCATACTGTTTTGGAGGGAAAATCGCCGATCTTTTAACATTGCAATCAGTTGATAAGAGACAACAAAGGCATTTCATTTTACAGATTTCCAAAGGATCCATCTCTTTAGAAAACTTGAGTTAATCTGTTCTAAAAGAATGATGATGTCAGCGTGAAGAATGCAAGAATAAGTTCCATTAATTTTGTCCCTGATGATTTTGGAGAAAGCTTTAGAGTTTAGACATTATACTTTTAGATTATCATCCTAAAAATGCGCGCAAATTGAAAGATACTACTGTGCCTGCCTACTCAACACATGTATATTAAGGATATAACTCCAGGTAAATATTGTTTATTTGCTATAGCTATCAATAAAGGAGTCTTTTAGTTGGCTTAGCCTATATTGGAATTGAAATTGTGTAAGAGAAAGAGAGAGAGAGAGAGAGAGAGAGAGAGAGAGAGAGAGAGAGAGAGACCCAATTCAATATTTTTCAAATGAAAATGGTTTGGTTTATTATCACCTGACTTTCAATACAAAATTGTTTATTAATCTATTTATAATGCATGTTTATAAAGCTTACAATTCAGATCTTTGTATGTCCTCTTTTTGTATAATCATTTTATTTTATAAGTCTATATCTATGAAACACTTTTGCTTGATGATTGATATAATTTTCATGAAAGTGATTTTGCTTAAGCCTATTATCAACTTTCTCATATTGTTTGTTAACTCTTTGTTACTATTAAGCCCATTTGTGTAAACTAAAATACCTGGGGTTACAGCATATAGGCGCATAGGTCTGGCCTAGATGTTTTTATGGGACAAGGAAAATTTATGACATGAATCTCTGTGTGTGTATGTGTGTGCGTGTATTTTTGTCAATTTGTGGGTTAATAGTACATTCACTTAGGCAAGATTCTTCCTCCTGAAGAGCTCGCTTAAAAGGCCCCCCGAACAGGGCTGTTAATTTGTTTATTTATTTATTTTTTTGTACAATTATAAGAGTCCTTTTACGGGAGCCCTTCAGTTATCAATTGATAATGTTTATAACACGTAGGGCATACCTGAATAAGATGATTACTTTTATGGTAATATATCACTAAGTGATCAAGTGAAATTAAAGATACTTATAAAAAATCATTTTCGAAATCCGCTATTAGCTCTTGTTAAAAAAAGAACTATTCAACTTTCAGCTTCATGAAATTGAGACCAAACAATTTGTGCGGAATACTAACTAATAATCTTAGGGCCTTGGTAGTCTTAAGATTTTGAAAATTAAGTTTCTTGATTAAAAGATTGCTTATAGACATTAAATCATGATCATGGTCATTATTTTGCACTATTTATTATGCTTCATTTTGTGGGTCAGGAAATGTAAGAGAATTAAAGTCTCTAGCTACCTTTGAAGTTCAACTGTTAAGTACTGTAAAACTGCCTACTAGGCTAGTTCCTGACATAAGAAATGAGGCTAAACAATTGCTACAAATTATATACTATAGCAATGATTTTCAATTCAAAGACTAAAAACTAGATAATAATGCCTACAATCTTTATTGTAGGCATTATTATTTAGCAATACCTTTGCCTAATTTTCTGAAGCAGGAGGAAAAAAAGTTTCACACTGATGTTGAGCTTAATCAATACCTTAGCATTTATGTAATATTTTACTACTGTTTAGGCCATATGACAACGTATTTTCTCCTGTAATGGGAAATATAATTTCTTCATATTATAACTATTTAATAATGAACTAATTGAACTGTAAAACAATACAATAGTGCCCTATGGATAGAAATGCATTGCAGTAATATTTGACTGTGAGTAGTTCTGGGTTCCGTTTGACATCACTGTTCCTCTTCCACCTTGATTTAATGAACGTCAAATTCCGTGAAGAGACGCACGTACAATCGTACCCAAATGACCCTAATTTAGGAGATAGCTTCGATTATTATCTTAAATTATCTAGAATCACAAGTAAACAAAACGCATTTCTTTGGTAAAGATAAAATTTATGTTACAAGAAATGAACATTTTCCCTCGTATTCTGAAAATATAAAATACGTCATTCAGTACCGAAGAAGATAAGAAAAAGCAAAACATGTTGATCACTGACAACAGATAGAGCGGCGAAGTTTTCGTATCTCGACTGAAGGAGAAATTCTCCACTAAGAAATGCAGTTCCGTGAGTTATTCCGGGTTTCGACTCAACCATTGCTCTCTCTCTCTCTCTCTCTCTCTCTCTCTCTCTCTCTCTCTCTCTCTCTCTCTCTCTCTTTCATGGTCCTTTTCACTCTTCTGTTGGAAAACTTAGCAATTCTCAACGTTATGTTAAAAAACAAAATCAACAAAACCGAATATGAAAATAAAATAATAAAGCAAAAAAAAAATCATTAGAAGATTATCCTGGCGTGAAATTCGTTCCAGATTTGTTCGTATTCCGAGTTAATTTCTCTCTATCCTTGAAAAAATATTATTCCATGTTCCTGCCTCATAGCCTGTGCCTTCAAGATAATTACTTTTCTTTCATTTCGTGAACAAAATTGTCAGAGCACTTCATCTTTTGCAATTAGAGTTTTTCTCTCTCAAATCTACCAAATTAGGTGGGTAATTTTCATCTTACATTCCCCGCATTATACATATTTGTAATTTAATACAAAAAATCAAGTACGGTTACAGAGAGAGAGAGAGAGAGAGAGAGAGAGAGAGAGAGAGAGAGAGAGTTATTTACCAAAAACGATCAGACTTACGAAAATTTGGCTCTAATTCACTAAAGATTTTGTTATGACATTTTAGTGTAGGGACATATTTCAGTTGCAATATCAACTGCATTTGCTTTATGCTGCAAAACCATACTTATGATATCATTTTTGTTGGCAACCATAGAAATGAGTTAAAATTCCAGAGCCATTTATCTCTTAAACCAAACTTTGGAGTCAATGCTTCGGAATGAAAAAACGTCATGGAAGTCTGGCTTAGTGTTTCTTAATCCCTTTAATTAAATGATGTTATCGAGACTCTAGTGCAGTTCCTTAGTACAACGCATTCTTTTGAATAATGTAATAAGCTTCATTTATACTTAATTTTACCATTTGCTGGTACTGATAAGATTCATGTTATAAAAAATAATATTTTTCTCGTATTCTGAAATTATAAATTGCATCATGAAGTACAAAACAAAGTAAAACAAATCAAAAACGTAAATTGACCATTGATAACAGATAAGCGCTTAAGTAGCAGTATTTGAATGACGACGCTGTTGTTTTTCTTGAAAGAAGAAAACATTCACCACTAACAATAAGATGCGCTGCTTTTCTTATCCCGTGGCTTGTAACTCAGTCAACGATCAAGTATCAGTGACGCAATTATTGCTCTCTCTCTCTCTCTCTCTCTCTCTCTCTCTCTCTCTACTGTGAATAAGATTTTTATCAGAAACTATTCGTTCCAGTTCCCACACCGAAAAAAAAAACGATTCTGTTGAAAAACTAAGCTAGTCTTAACGTTATGTTAGAAACCAAAATCCACAAAAGCAATCACACTTGTGCTATTATTGTTTTCCCAATATGAACTGCAATTAGTGTTGTTTATCAAGTCTTGTAATTATGGTTTCTTGTCGCATTTGTATGTGTAGAGTTGAAAGATAGGTCTTTGTTTCTGTGTGCAAATTTTCCTCCTCGGGGCAAGGGAATTCATAAACCACATTAGTAGTCTTCTCCTTTAGGTGTGGGTGCTAACGTGCTATTTTTCATTACAAGGGATGCAAGCAGGTTGGGTTTGCAGAATGTTTGTATGTTTATGTCACTACAAGGGGTACGTGGCTTGACATTCTCCTTAAATAAATCAATGTTCGTAATGAATTTGCTGCTGTTCTTATATTCGTTGTCAAAATTGGTTTGGTAGTATATTGTTATCAGTCCTTCTATCTTTTCATCGTGTTGGTCTGTTGTGTTGTCTTTTTTTGTAGCATCGGTTAAAAAATTTGCATATTTCTGATTGTATCATCTTGTTTTCATATCTGTTGTTTGTGAGTAGATGTTATATTGTGTCTAATTCCAGGTGTGTCGTCTTACACGTGGTGCAGTGGATGAAGGCAAGCCCTACATTTGAGAAGATTTACATACCGTTTGCAGGCTTCCTACTATCCATTTCAGCGACCGCGAGTCATCGTTTTTCTCAAATAAATTTCACATTAATTACTTGATCGAAATAGTACTATAACAGTGTACAAGACACCTCGCCCTAATTTTTGGTAATATAGCGCATTGTCAAATGGTGTTAGTTACGGCGTTTATTCTTGACTTACAAGGTGTTGCCAAGCATTGCTAACCTATGCTTTCGGATGTGCTTTGCTCCAATCCCGTCCCTCCCTACCTCCCTCCCTCACCCTTCCCCTCCTCATCCCTCCCCAGACCCACTTTCCTGGCCTTCCCCTCTCCACCTGCCCCCCGCCTCTTTCCTGCCTGTGCTCAAGTGAACTTGAATGGTTCACTTAATTATTGTTAAGTATTTTCTTAAATTATATAAATGGGAGTAGGCTAAAGAGAGTATGACGTATGACCGTCACCCTCTTCACCACGGTCTCCCCACTTCCCCTAAATCCCCCAAGTGGGAGGAAGAGCTTTGTCTACTTCCTTAATGGTCAGCAGGTGAATTGCCGTAAAGGAGAAAAAAATAGAAATGGGTATGAGTTGTGGGAAACTACTATCATAATATCATTGTATATCTGTGTTTCTCTGTTCATATCACACTGCTTTTTCGTTTCTACTAATCTAACGCCAATAATAACGATGTCATTCTTGTACCGAACTGAGTTTGGTGAATGAGTTGAGTTTCTTGCGTCTTGAATTATATTACCTATCATTAATATAAGTATTACCTATTACCCTTTTTTCAGGCATTTACTATACAGTTTTTTATATAAAAAGGGTTATACACTTTTCGCCTCATTCATAGTCAGTTAAGAAATCAATTTTCTTATGTTTTTCACAGGTTTGTATCGATTTTGCATAATCGCAAACTGTCCTATTTATTGAAGAGTCGCTCAATACTTATTTCTTGACGGCAACAGACCAAAAATACTGATGATATATATTTATCAATAGATTTTATGACTTATGTAACCTGAATATACTTGTTGCTTATGAATTTGAATGATAGGAATTCTCAAGTCTACCTTAGTTCACAAGTGCATCTTGAAGAAAATGGACATGTTTACTTAATTATTACCCCGTGACAATCAGGTAACCAAAATTAAATCACACAGCTTAACCCTCAACCCAGTATATAATTAAGACTATTATTTAGAGTGGCAAAGGAATTATGAAATCGGTCTCTCTCTGTTTATTGCGTGTATTAAGTATTATCATTGGTTGAAAATAGATGAAAACTATTGAGAATACCAGAGGAACTTTATGCACAGTCTCCGTCACTATCAAGGGACGAATCATCTTTGTTGTCACTGTCGATGTTGATAATTACGGGATCTAAAGGTTTTTGGATGTTATCCGTGAACCAGTATCCATCCTCGAAGGCTCTGGACCGTCTCACTTTTCCATTGAGATTAATCCTTAACCTATTGTTAGCTTTCTCCATATTTTTATATAGCTTGGAGTCGTATTACAAATACATTTCTGCAACGACGAGGACAAAGTAACATGGCGGTCATGACAGCAATGAAAAATCCGTCTTCATCAATTACGCAGTAAATACGTATAGTGCGAGTGCTGCAGCCGACAGACAACCACTTAGCATTACGTATTACCTGACACGCTAAGGATACTATAAACAGAATACATTGGCATCATTAACCATTATTATGATCATTATGTCAAACCTCCCTATCCTCTTCATTATG
>NC_061107.1:41220282-41240282 GCF_015104395.2 Macrobrachium nipponense | reverse complement strand
CAGTCTCCTGCGTCGCCATTTTGGATTTTGGTTTTTGTTTGGTGATGTACAAGTTTTGGTTTTTTCTTGCCAGTTAGCTATCTCTATTCAGTTTTTCGTCATTATTGCTAATTATGTCAGATTCTAGTTCATCTGCTGTAAGGTTTTGCAGCGCTGGCTGCAAAACAAGATTAGCTAAGTTATGTCACGATCCGCACTCTAAGTGCACTAAATGCAGAGGACAAAATTGTAATGGTATGGATGTGACATGTGATGAATGTAAAGAATTGGATGAACAGGGATGGAAGGCGGTTAGATCGCATGCTGAGAAAATGGAGAAAGATAGGAAGAGGAAGGCAGCTCTTAGGGCTAGTAGTAAGAATAGGTTAGAAACTACTCCTGTTCCTTCGGAGACAAATAAGTCTTCTCTTGCCTCTCCTTTATTAGAGAATATTTCTCCAATTAATAGTCCTCCTACTTCTCCTTTGATTACCCCTGTTCAAGTTGCCCATGTTTCCGAACCCAACACCATTGCCTTGCTTGAGTCTAAGATGGATAAAAAGTTCGAAGTGTTAGCTGAATCAGTTATGAAGTTAGGAATGTCTTTTAAAGCTTTCGTAGATAGTACAGTGAAATCTAGTGCAGTGCAAAGTGTTAATGTTGCGCCTGAGGAGGCGGTTGTCCGTTCCCCCTCGACTCCCAGACGAAGGTCACTGTCCCGCTCCCCCGCAACCGGGAGAAGACATACCGGAGGTCGGAAGGAGTCTGGGGGAGTTTGCCCACGGTCAGCTGTCGACTCCGTCGACTCGCGGGTGTCGTCCAAAAAGATGTGGAAAGGTGTTAGTGTTTGTGATTCTCGTCTGTCTTCTGATTCGGAAGTGCAATCGCCAGTGCGCAGAAGGCGAGGTGATTTGGTGTCTCGACCGTTAAAAAGACATTCGATTCTTGCGGGTGATTCGTCACCGACTCCTGTTAAGAAGTCTAATAGGCATTGGAGTCCTCAACCTTCGTGTAGTTTTGCTCCGGATGTGATATTTAGTGAATCTCCTCCGCAGTCGCATTTTTCGGCTAAAAGCAATGGCTCTCGGACTAAACTTTGTGATAATTCACGATCGCTCGACTCTCCCAAGCGAGTCTCGGTCGCAGTTTCGGCTCGGTCGCCTCGTTCGACTCCGTATTACTGTCCAGAGAAGCGTATTCGCTCGTCTTTGTTCGACTCCCCTCGCCGTGAGTCAATAGGAATTTCGACTGGTTGTTCGCCTGTGTCGACTCGTGGTGCGGAGACTTCACCTGTTAGAAAGAATCGTTCTTCGACTGAAAGACCATCGACTTCTACAGTGTTAGACGATTCTACCTTAGCTCCATTTAAGAAGCATTTCCAGGATCTTATGAGTTTGTTGAAATCCTCCACCGGGTAGAACATAAGCCTGATTTCGACTCTGCTTCCGTGCAGTCTGAAGAGGAAGCTTTGGATCAAGATGACAAAGGATTCGTCGGCTTATTCGAGTCTTCTTAAATTTTTCCTGTCCACTTATCCAGATTACTTTGAACCTGCTTCTCCGTCTTCACCGCCTTCATGTTCGTTAAAGATAGGAAGACAGCGTATTCGTGTCTACCTAAACTGGTTCTTTCTCAGTCCTCGAAGCAGGCCCTTAAGGAGTCAACAGAGTGGCTTTCTAAGAAGAGGGAAACAGGTAAGGCTTCGTTTGCTTTCCCACCTTCTAAGCTTCAGAGTAAAGCGTATCGCTTCTACGCAACTGGAGAAGTTCCTTCTTTGGGAGTGTCTGCCTCCTCCCAGGGAGACTTCTCCGGTTTAGTGGACTCACACCGAAGAGCAGCTTTTTCGTCAGCTAAAATTTTGTTTTCTTCTTCAGAGCTGGACCATTTGGTGAAGAATATTTTTAAAGTATTTGAGGTATTTAGTTTTTTGGACTGGACTATTGCCTCTTTAGCTCGCAAGATTGAAGACTGTCAGTCTTTAGAAGATTTTGCCACTGACTGGTTAGGAGTTCTGTCCTGTGCGGATAAGGCTGTTAGAGATGGTCAGGAGAATTAGCAGCCCTTTTCACAATGGGAGTGATGAAGAAGAGAGGAAGGTGGTGTTCTTTCGTGTCTAAAGGAGTCACTAATAACCAGAAGTTGGCTCTCATGTTTGCTCCTCTCTGTAAATCTCATCTTTTCCTGAAGAAACCATTCAACAAATTCTATCGGATTTAGAAAAGAAATCTACTAATGATCTCCTTCTTCAGTCTTCCAGACGTCCGAAAGAGCCTACTCCGACAGGAGCTAAGTCTTCTCCTCTTCAGAAGCATCCCTTTCGAGGGAATAAACCTAAGTGGCAACGACCCAGGACTAATTTGCGTCCACAGTACAAGTCCTCAAAGAAACCTCCCCCCAAACCTTCGGACAAGTGAGAAGCCGTTCCTTCACGTGCAAGTAGGGGCAAGACTCCATCTTTTTGGGAAGAATGGAGTCGAAGAGGTGCAGAGCAATGGGTAGTTCAAGTTCTTCGAAAGGGATATTTGATCCTTTTGTTTTAGATCCTCCTCTCTCCGATACACCAATCAGCTTAACAGCATATTCTCCAGGATCAGAGAGAGCTTTGGCTTTAGCAGCAGAGGTCAATGCACTCATCAAGAAGGGAGCAATAGAGGAAGTCCTCGACAGTTCTCAGGGATTCTACAACAGACTCTTTGTAGTTCCCAAAGCCTCGGGAGGTTGGAGGCCAGTGCTAGATGTAAGCGCATTGAACCTTTTTGTGCTGAAGACAAAGTTCAATATAGAAACAAATCATTCTGTGATGTCGGCACTTCGCCCAGGCGATTGGATGGTGTCCCTGGACATGAAGGACGCCTACTTTCATGTCCCGATTCACCAGAGTTCAAAGAAGTTCCTGAGATTTGTGTTCGAAGGGAGGACGTATCAATTCAGAGCCCTTTGTTTCGGCCTTTCGACGGCCCCTCAAGTATTTACTCGTGTTCTTGCTCCATTGGGGAAATGGCTGCATATGTTGGGCATAAATGCAGCATTTTACCTGGACGACTGGCTTCTCAGATCGGATTCGAGGACACAGTGCGTGAAGGATTTACGGAAGACGCTGTCATTAGCGAGTCAATTGGTAATTCTCATCAACCTGGAGAAGTCTCAATTAGTGCCGTCCCAGAAGATCCCCTATTTGGGATGATTCTGGACTCTCAGACTTTGCAGGTTTTTTCTGTCCCCGAAAAGAATAGAATCTTGCCTCAAAAAAGTGAGCCAATTCCTGAATCGTCAGTCCTCCTCCGCCTTGGAATGGATGAGTCTTCTACGGACGTTATCATCAGTAGAGACGTTTGTAAAGTTGGGTCGTCTTCACATGAGATCTCTTCAGTTTTATCTCAAAGCGAGTTGGTGTCGGAAGTCTCAACCAGACACGTATTCGTTCCCAGTGTCGGAAGAGATCAAGAACGACTTGAGATGGTGGATGTCGAGGGAAAGATTGCAAGAGGGTCTCTCCCTGACATTAAGGAACCCAGACGTAGAATTATACTCCGACGCATCGGACAGAGGTTGGGGAGCTCTCCTAGGGACCAAAAAGATCTCAGGATTATGTCAGAGAAAGAGAGGTTGAATCACATCAACATGAAGGAGTTGAAGGCGATTTGGTTCGGTCTGCAAGCATTCGCTCCTTTGGTCGTGGGAAAGAGAGTGGCATTATATTCCGCCAACACCACCGCTCTATCTTATATCAGGAATCAGGGAGGAACCCATTCATTCTCCCTCAACAAAGTCGCAGAAGATCTCCTTCTCTGGTCTCAAGATCGGGATATTTCCCTCGTTTCCGAGGTTTGTACAGGGAAGTTAAATGTACTGGCAGACGAACTCAGTCGAGTAAACCAAGTTCTTCCCACGGAGTGGACATTGCAAGACAAAATTTGTCAGGAACTGTGGAAACTTTGGGGAAGACCTTCAGTGGATCTGTTTGCCACGTCGAGGAACAATCGACTTCCGATCTTTTGTTCCCCAGTTCCAGATCCTCTTGCTTGGAAGACCGACGCAATGCTTCAGGATTGGAGGGTCTAGACGTTTACGCCTTTTCCCCCATTTGGAATGATCAGTAGAGGTGGTTGAACAAGTTCCTCTCACATCAAAATGTGTCAATGACGTTGGTAGCACCATTCTGGCCCAGGAAAGAGTGGTTTCCAGACCTTCTCAAGTTGGTTATAGACCATCCCAAACTTCTTCCTCAGTATCCTCGGCTACTCAAACAGCCCCACTTCGACAGGTATCATCAGAATTTGTCCGCTCTGTCACTGACAGGGTTCAGACTGTCCGGAAACTCGTCAGAGCTAAGGGGTTTTCTCGTAGAGCGGCAGAGGCTATTGCTAACTGTCGAAGAAGCTCTTCTGCCAAGCTTTACCAATCAAGTGGGGAGTCTTTAGGACGTGGTGCAGAAGACATAATTTCTCGTCTTCTAAAACCTCTGTGACAGAAATAGCTGATTTTTTGGACGTAGTTTTAACTTTTCTGATGTCTTCACGATTCGAGCCACTTCGTGAAGCGTCTTTGAGAGATGTAACGAGGAAGGCACTTTTTCTCTTCGCTTGGCTACAGCAGGAAGAGTGAGTGAGTTACAAGCCATCCACAAAGAGGTGGGGTTCAAAAATCGTAATGCAGTTTGTTCTTTTGTTAACGAATTTTTAGCAGAACGAATCTCCCTCTAACCCATGGCCTAAATCTTTTGTACTTAAGGGATTATCTAATATAGTGGGTCCGATGGACGAAGAATATTTACTATGTCCTGTCAGAGCTCTGAAATGTTACCTGTCAAGGACACAATCCGTTAGAGGTAATTCCGACCGACTTTGGTGTTCGGTTAAGAATTCTGCTAAACCCCTCTCCAAGAACGCTATTTCGTTCTTTTTGAGAAGTCTGATACTGGAGTCACACTCTCAAGTCCAAGATCAGACTCTAAATGTGCTTAAGGTGAAAGCACATGAAATACGTGCAGTGGCGACATCCTTAAGCTTCAAGCACAATATGTCGCTTTCCTCGATTCTCAATCTACGTTTTGGAGATAGAGATCTGTGTTCGCCTCATTTTACCTGAAGATGTGAGAAGGCTACCTATGATAGTTGTTGTAAATTGGGTCCTTTGGTCGGTAGCGGGCATGGTGTTGGGAAAGGAAACATAGGGGAACTTTCTATCCTCTACTGTCTCCTCGCCTTGTTATAGGTTGTTGAGTCGTGGGCAGATGGAGGCTCATAGTACTTTGGAGAACCTCCAGATCTTATTTATTACTTTTGAGTATGTCATTATTTTTGGTATAGGTGATGGTCTGTTGTTTTTTATCTGGTTTCTGAAGCCCGGGGCAAGGGCATTATCTGTTTTTTAATATTTTGTCAACCAACGGTCTTGTCCATGGTTACAAAATCCCACTAAGTAGGGACGACCCTGGCCTATACTGCCACGTCTCCTACGAGTGATGAGAGCGCCAACCAGAGGCAGTATTCTCCTGCAGCTGCTCTCTCACAAGGTAGGGTACTGCAACATTTGCTTTTTAATGTGGTCTTACTGTCATTTTTATGTAGTCCATCTACCCTCCTTCCGGGTAGTTTGGATTCAGCTATGTAACTGTTCGGTAAGTCACTTATGTGAAAATGATATTTTCATGATAAAATAAAGTTTCACATATACTTACCGAACAGTTACATAATCAAAGCCCACCCACCTCCCCACAGATGGACGTGTCGGCTAAACGAAAATTGACGGTAGAAGGCTAGCAGTACCCAGGGTTCCCGGATGTGGGCGGGTCTTGTATCACCTATACTTAAGATAGCAACGCCGCTGGCGCCAACAATTTGAATTTCGACTGCCGTAGGTAAGAAGCTATAAGCTATGTAACTGTTCGGTAAGTATATGTGAAACTTTATTTTATCATGAAAATATCATTTTCATACAGCAATTATTTGGTTCGCTTCTACTTTACAGGTCATGCAATTAAAGGCAATGGTGAAAAACGCATGCTTAGGTACCCCACATGCTGTTGGTCATGGATTTTTTTTTTTGTGTTAAAGGTTATTGTACCTATCTCCTCGAAGGAGAAATTATTTCCCTTTCGAGTGAAAGAAATGCTTCTTTTGACAATATTTTTAAAGATACGCAAATATAATCATATATTTGGCATCTCAGTACATCTAAATGCCAACTACAATTTATCTTGCATTTTATGTTATTTGATATACACGCATCTACAGTGAGCAGTTAGTTATAAGAGAATTGAAACGCCTTCTTTTGTTGACTCTTTCATAATTACCCTAATAGTAACAATATTTGCTTCTAATCAAATGAACGGATGATTTTAAAAATCCGGCATAGATCCATTTCTAAACTACTGAGAATTCCAAATCGATTTCATTATAATATTGGCAGCCCCTGTCTACAACACTAAGGGAGTAGTATGTTTTACAGAATTTTGAGAAATTTGTTTTAAAAACTGGAGTAATAATTTCAATTAAGGTTTTAATCAAAGTTATAACTAAAATTAACCCTATTTTGTGCTATCATCATTAATAATAAGACGAATTACAATCTAAACTTGATTAAATTACAAATGGTTGGTCCTGGCTATGCAGATGGGCAATTCGCAGTTCTCCTGGTTCACTGAGAGATTCACTGACAAACACGAACACTAAAGAGCTGTAATAGCCAGAGGAAATACCACATTACACGCCCGTCAAAAACCTAACCTTCCATGACCCAACTTTAAGGAAATTGTATTCACGAACAAATGCACTTAAAGAATCAAATATGTTAACCACACTTCTGCTGCAAGTACTAAAAAAATTTCAAATCCTTAAACAACTGAAAACTAATTATTCAATAACGTGGTGAACACGAAATAATTATCAAATTAGCGCCAAGTATACGTGAGTGTGTAAGAATATATGATAAGGTTTCCAGTAACAATTAAAGTGAGGGCAGAGAGTGCAGCGAATTATTTACACAAGATAAACAATTGCTAAGGTCACTACGGAATTCGCCTTATAATAAAACTGATAATGAAGGAACCGACTGGCAGTTGAAGTTCTCTGCAGTATTGAATAGTTCATGGTTGTAGCCTAGAGGCGTATATGATGTAGAAAGACGAGCCGAGCTATCACAGGAGTACTCGAAGGATGAGAAGTTATTTTTCCATTACTTGGCTGTTGCAAAAATATAGAATATTTAAAGAATCCTCTTGAAGGTGCGAGAGGTGAAGTGGTAGTGTTGACGCGGCGGCAGCAGTAAGAAGAATCTGCTTTTTTCAAGACGTTGATGTTCACCTTGGCTCGTATTTGAAGTTTCTGTAACGGCAAGTTGTTTGGCAGTTACATCCTTACATATAAACAACCAGAGGACCTCTTGGAAGCTGGGTTATCAATTATTAGGTTAAAATTTAAAGTGAATTCCAGCTGCTAAGATTGTTTATCCATATAAACTTAATAATCAACATTAAGGATTTTTTGAATTTAAAAAATCAACCCATTATTGAAATTTCTTGCATGTGTAAAGGACTGTGTGGAATTTTTGATATACAGATATTCTCTACGACATGATAGAAACCCGTTGTAGTCTTCAATCCCGAAGTGGTTGGAGCAGTAGTGGAACTAGTGATGGAATATTTAATAGACAGCTACGCCTTTTTTTCTGAAGTCTTTTTGCGCAGTTTCTTCTTCTTATTCTTCTTCTTCTTTTCTTCTTCTTCTTCTTCTTCTTCTTCTTCGAGAGAGAGAGAGAGAGAGAGGAGGTACTCGGTCACAGGCGATGTTGAAGGCATGACTATGTATCATCACTGTTGTCATAACAATTTCATTTATATTCATATTTTCTCTGAACGCAGAGTTTAATCACTTCATTTAGATCAGACATAGAGAAAGCAACAATTATTTTAGAGCAAAAATGCAGCCGAAGTTTGGCATCAATAGATAACCGTTGGAAAGTATTTTAAAATTGCACAGAATTACAGAAACAATGGATTATATGAGCCGGGAAATCATGTATCGTCCAGGAAAAAATAATAAAAAAAAGAAAGAGAAAAGAAAAAAAACTGCCATATAGTTTCGTTGCGATTCCTGGGTACACCTAAAACGGTGTCTGTAAGTATAACTAATCATTTCATTGAAGGTTAGTTCTCTCTCTCTCTCTCTCTCTCTCTCTCAATCTGAGATTCCCAATGTTGATTATATAATTAGCACAAGGAATAAAAAGACATATATATATGCTTCTCTTTATAGAGACTGATATCAATATTCTTATTCTTGAATAAATAACATGAAATACAGGTTTACACATTGTCTGTCCGTCTTCAGTCTCTGTCTGTTTCTATATATTTTTTGGCTTAGGATATATCTTGTGGGAGTATATACCACTGCATGGGTGGGGCATCGGTGGACAATCGTCATCTTCAAATAAAGGATTTTGAAATTTTCAGCTATATTGATTGGTTCCTTACCTCCCATTGTAATCACGCCATAAATTCCGTCCAGAGATAATCTCCCGACTCGAACTGGACTCAAAATATTGCGATTATATAACAAAGATTGACTGGTTTTATATATATATATATATATATATATATATATATATATATATATATATATATATATATATATATATATATATATATATATATATATATATATATATATATATATATATAAATTTTAAAATATTGTTGAGACAAACTATAATAATTGTTAGTCAGTTCGTGTCAACAATCTTTTAAAATTATATATATAAATATATATATATATATATATATATATATATATATATATATATATATATATATATATATAGTATATATATTATATATATATATATATACATCACAATAAGAAATGAAGCGCGACTGTAAATTCTGAACCGAGTCATCTTGAAAACATTTTCTTCCCTTGATCAACCTTGTTCATTCTCTCTGAAAAGATCATATCACTCTCATCATTTCTGGTGACGTCATTGGTATATAAATATCCAGCATCTGAGCCATACTGAAGTCTTTTCACCGGTAGGTTATCCTTTGTTCACCATTTGAAGATCGAACATGTGAGGTAACATTCCGTTACGTGGAATATACTAGAAAGACTCAGTTTCAATAACCATTTTTCTGCCTGGTGTTATTCGTCCTATGTGCACACTCAGGTCATGTTTTTTTTTTTTGGTTTTCTTAGTTTTATCTTGAATCTTATCTTTCTTAGTATATGATACATTCTGCTGAACAATCTTCGTAAATATTGTGGAGTTTTACCGACTAAAACTGCAACTGAGCGTATTCAAGTTAATCTAATCTCCATCATTGCATAAAGCAAATCCTGTTTCATGTCCAACTATGTTCTATATATTATCTTGGCTGATGATTTTGTTGCATGTATTTAAAAATACTTTGAAAGATGTGCAGGGTGCTCCTTTTTTCCAATGTACCTTCTGCCCATTTTAAATGGTATTTTTGATGGATAAACATATTTTTTGTATGCAATATCATCTTTCAAGGTAATTTAAACACATACAAGAAAATTATCAGAAAAGATAATCTCAAATAAGACACATAGAGTGAGCGGGTAACTTCAAAATAATAACGGAAAACACACACAGAGCCACACACACACACACACACACATATATATACATACATACATATATATATATATATATATATATATATATATATATATATATATATATATATATATATATATATATATTATATATAAATATATATATATATATATATATATATATATATATATATATATATATATATATATATATATATATATATTAAAACGTCTTCTTCCCCCATTGAATAGTGGAGTTTTATCTTCTCCGCTTTATCTAGCTTAGTCTTCGTTTTATCTTTTTGCCCAAGTCTGGTCATTCTACCTCCTTCCTTCTCAACTATCAGTTGGTGGCACCTTGGTATTTGTGTTTTATTTGTACTTTTTACTTCTTCGTTAAACTTGTCAATTTTTAGTCCTTTCTGTCAATTTTAAGTTAATTTTAGTCTTGTATCTTTTTTACTATATTAAGAATCCTGCTCTTATTTAATGTTAATATGTAAGTGTTTTTTATCTCAACAGACTGAAGGTGCACATTGTATGTGTGAAATGCCTAAAAAAAATATTTTTCTTCTGATGTGGATGTTTGCGATTTCCTGAATGGATGTATGTGATATACCTGCATAGCCTATATATATATATATATATATATATATATATATATATATATATATATATATATATATATATATATATATATATATATATATATATTGTGTCGCCGGAGGTATGGTTGTGCCAAATTTTATGCTTGTATCACCATTTGCACCTTTCCGCTATTATTTTGAAATTATCCGCTCCACTCCGTGTGTCTCATTTGAGATTATCTTTCCTATAATTTTTTTTGCAATTGTTAAAATTACTTCGAAAGTTGACGTTGCATAAAAAAAATATGAGTTTATCCATCAAAAATACCATTTAAAATGGTTGGAAGGCACATTGGAAAAAAAGGAGCACCCTGCACATCTTTCAATGTATTTTTAAACACATGTAAGAAAATGATCAGAAAAGATAATCTCAAATAACCCATATAGTGGTGCGGGTAACTTCAAAATAATAGTGGAAAATTGCATATGGTGATACAAGCATGAACTTTGTTACAATGATTCTTCTTGACCTTCTATCTCATCATCAACCTCCGGCCTCACAAAATTCAGCCATTTTCCAAGATGGCCGGCAGGTTTTGACAATAGCTTCTGTTGGATATCTGAATATTGATATTTAATTGGTTAATCAGGTTCGAATTCCTCAGTCACTCCCAGTTTATTTTGAAATATTGAAAACAAGCCTTTACATACTTAGGTACATAATTTTGCCGCCTATTAATATCCAAGTTGGCAGTCATTATATCCAAAATCTCCATCAAAAAGGCCAAACTTGGCATTTAAGTTCATATACGAGGTAAAAGGTCAGGTAATACATGGACTCGAGGTAACTTCAGCTTGATTAGTTTAATTCTTTGTAGGTTAGACATCAATTAGGTCCCACTTAATTCATTTTCATCCTTATTTTAAAAATTCGATTAATTATCTCAATGTAATAGCGTAGTGTCCGTGCACTACCAGGGCACATTGGATGACACTATTGCTATGAGACTCATTACGAGGTTCAATGCTAATTAATGTTATAGATATTTGTCCTTAGTTTCCCAAATACTTTAGCTAGCTCCAGTTGCACCTGAATTGACAGGAGGTGCCAGCGCGGGAGAGCCAAGCCCAGGACGATGGCGCTTTAGTTTTCCTGAAGGTGTACAGATCACACGGGAATTAAATAGCATTGGATGAATGATTGGGCTACGGGTAAGATTATGACGTATCTGAGCCTACTATGAAATTCAGAGCCTTTGTCCCGGTGTTTTTCCGGAATAACTTTTTCCTGTGCATTTGACAAAGCGAAGCCAGTGGCGAAACACTCCATTGTATAGGTTCAAAGTTATATGTAACGGAAACTTATGACGATGACCGACTCCTCCCACAAGGTGATGACGACAAGCAGCTGTCTCTGCAATCTGAATGAATATTCGTACCTTGTCGAGGCTTCAAGAATGGCGGCTATTATAAGTCCCTGTCCCCATGGTTGAAGGACAGCTTTTGTGATTCGACTTGCAAAATTGTTTAGAAGTGAGGAGGCCCATGTCAAACCATACGTAAGCTTCAACAGGTAAATGGCTAAGGAGTAAACCCGGATATTCAAGGCTACCAAGTTTTCGTCATTTGTTGACTTCCATAAGGTGCAGAAAGGTCATTATATTTGCTCCATTTATTACAATGATCGCCAATGTCATATTAGAAAAATTTCAAATGAGTTATGACGAATGCCAAAATTTTCTTCATTTTGTTAATTGAGTTTTAATTATATACTTTTTCAATGGAGAAATAGTGATAGAAAGTAATTTCTTGGATTACTTATGGAAACCCTTTTCTTCAAGGATTCTAGCACTCGACCTCATGGCATAAATCTTTTATACTACTACTGGTACTACTACTACAAGATGTAAACAAGGAGTATTGGTTTTATTTCATTGTTGCCAGAGGGGGAGACTTTTTCACGAATAGCCAATCATCCATCGAGAAGGAGGTAAGTTAATGACACCATAAGTTACGGCATTATACCTTCAAAAGACATTCCTCTGAGTTTGTTGGCGATGTCTACAAGAAGTCGGTGTTACTTATAACTGCCAGAATCATGCAACTTTCATAATACAGAATACAGTCAAAATTAGGTAGGTATGTAAGATACCCTGTGACAAAGTGTCGTCTCTGTCAGGTGCATTAATAAAATTTTATTTCGGAAAAACACCGGGACACTGGCTGCGAATCTCATAGTAGTAGTTTCCCATATCTGAAGGTGCATTGTATGCTGTATAGGTGGTAAAAGGAAAAAACCTCGGCATATAGAATAAAATCAAGGCAGCACAAGCTTGGAAGTTGATGACTTTCCTGAAGGTAGATAGTAAGATTAACTGGAAGCTTTGTTGCTTGTGCCAAGCAGACACACATGAAAGACGAGTGGATGCATCTGGTGTTGGTTTTGAATTATATAAGTTAAATGTAAATGCCTATACCACTTAAACCCAAAAGGTTTGATGAAAGTGATGGAATTATGCAGACCTGTGTAAATAACAAAGCTGCATATCATGAATCATGTATGCTGAAGTTTAAAACCCCAAAACTAGAATGGAAAAGACAAAAGATGATGCCTCATCAGCAAAATTCACATGTAGTAGCCAGAAGACAGGTGAAGAAGGTGCAGTACAATCTAAAACTGAGAAAGAAAGAATCTGCTTTATTGTGACAAACCAGCACCAATCAATGATTTACGATTGGCCATGACATTAGTTTTATATAAAAAGCTACAACGATGCACCATGAGGTTACTAGCTCTTAAACGCCTATTCGACGCAATAAATGTCGACGGAAATTGTCTGTTGGGTGATTAAATGACGTATGACACGTCAACGCAAAAATGTTTTTTTTTTTAATTCGCGGAAAAATAGTTATAGGCCTAGTTAGTGAAAACTTATGAATCACGCACCTTGAGGGATGCTGAGAGTTCATGAATCAAGCTGTTGTTTTGTTTACAAGCATTACCTAGACGCGTATGCGCGAATTTCTTTCTTCTCGCACTAAAAAGCATCAGCGACACATTTTTGCATCATTTTATAATAGCCGTTACATAGTTTTATATATGTAAATGTGCGCAATTTCAATACAACAACAAAGCAACTCATTGTTGTAGCTTTTATAAATTTTGAAAGATTTGCATATAAATAACGATAATTGCCAAAATTTAAACCTTTGGTCAACTTTCAATCGACCGAAATGGTCGAAAAACGAAATTGTAAGGTACATTTCTTATATTCTAGTAATATTCAATCATTTACCTTTATTTTGCAACATATTGGAAGTCTCTTACACATTATTTCGATTTATGGTGAATTAGAAAAAAAACTTTTTCCTCATGTCTGCAAGGTAACTCTTCCGAAAAAATCAGAAATTTTTTCATCAGATTGTTGTAATGTTTGCACTGTATTATATTAGCCGTTACATAAAGTTTTATATATGACAATGTGTGCAATTATATGTAGAATACAACAAAAAACAACCCATGGTTGTAGCTTTTATCAGTTTTGATATATTTTCATATAAATCACAATAAGTGCCAAAATTTCAACCTTCGGTCAACTTTGACTTGACCAAAATAGTCGAAAAACGCTATTGCAAGCTAAAAGCTTACATTCTCGTAATATTCAATCATTTACGTTTATTTTGCAATGAGTTGGAAGTCTCTAGAACAATATTTCAATTTATGTTGAATTTTTTATAAAAGCTTTTTCCCTACGTCCGCTCGGTAACTCTTACGAAAAAATCAGAAATTTTTTTGTCCGATTGTCGTAATCGTTTTATATTAACCGTTACATAGAGTTTTATACATGAAATTGTGCGAAATTCCATGTAGAATACAACACCCATGGTTGTAACTTTTATCAGTTTTGAAATATTTTTATATAAAACACGATAAGTGCCAAAATTTCAAACTTCAGTCAACTTTTACTCGACCGAAATGGTAAAAAAAAGCAATTGAAAGCTAAAACTCTTATGTTCTAGTAATATTCAATCCGTTACCTTTAATTTCCAACAATTTGGAAGTCTCTAGCACAATATGTCGATTTATGGTGAAATTTTGAAAAAAAACATTTTCCTTACGTCCGCACGGTAACTCTTCCGAAAAAATCAGAATTTTTTTTGTCAGATTGATGTAATGTTTGCACCGTTTTATATTAGCCATTACATGAAGTTTTATCTATTAAAATGTGTGCAATTTCATGTATAATACAACTAAAAACATCCCATGGTTGTAGCTTTTATCAGTTTTGAAATATTTTCTTATAAATAACGATAAGTGCCAAAGTTTCAACCTTGGGTCAATTTTCACTCAACCGAAATGGTCAAAAACGCAATTGTAAACTAAAAACTTATATTCTAGTAATATTTAATAATTTGTTTATTTTTCAACAATTTGCAAGTCTCTAGCACAATATATCGATTTATGGTGAATTTAAAAAAAAAAAACTTTTCCCTTACATTCGCACGGTAACTCTTCCGAAAAAAAAAACAGACCTTTTTTCGTCAGATTGTCGTAATGTTTGCACCGTTTTATATTAGACGTTACATAAAGTTTTATATATGAAAATGTGTGCAATTTAATGCAGAATACAACTTAAAAAAAACCAAGGTTGTAGCTTTTATCAGTTTTGAAATATCTTCATATAAATAGCGATAAGTGCCAAAATTTTAACCTTCAGTTAAATTTCACTCGACGGAAATGGTCGAAAAACGAAATTGTAAGGTAAAAATCTTATATTCTAGTAATATTCAATTATATACCTCTACTGAGCAACAAATTGGAAGCCTCTATAACAATATTTCGATTTATGGTGAATTTAAAAAAAAAAAACTTTTTCCTCACATCCGAAGGTAACTCTTCCGAAAAACCAAAATTTTTTTCGCCAGATTGTCGTAATGTTTGCACCATTTTATATTAGCCGTTACATAAAGTTTTATATATAAAAATGTGCACAATTTCATGTGAAATAGAAATAAAAAACAACCCATGGTTGTAGCTTTTATCAGTTTTAATATATTTTCATATAAATCACGATAATTACCAAAATTTCAACCTATGGTGAACTTTGACTTGACCGAAATGGTCAAAACACGCTATTGTAAGCTAAAACTCTTACATTCATATAATATTCAATCATTTGCGTTTATTTGGCAACAAATTGGAAGTCTTTAGCACAATATTTCAATTCATGGTGAATTTAAAAAAAAAACTTTTCCCTTACGTCCGCGCGGCAACTCTTCTGAAAAAATAAGAATTTTTTTCGTCAGATTGTCGTAATGTTTGAACCGTTTTATATTAGCCGTTACATAAAGTTTTATATATGAATATGTGCACAATTTCATGTGAAATAGAACAAAAACCAACCCATGTTTGTAGCTTCTATCAGTATTGAAATATTTTCATATAAATCACGATAAGTGCCAAAACTTTAACCTATGTTCAACTTTGACTTGACCGAAATGGTCGAAAAAAGCAAATGTAAGCTAAAAATCTTAAATTTTCGTAATATTCAATCATTTACGATTATTTTGCAACAAATTGGAAGTCTCTAGAAAAATATTTCGATATATGGTGAATTTTTTATAAAAACTTTTTCCCTACGTCTGTGCAGTAACACTTCCGAAAAAATCTGAAATTTTTTTTGTCCGATTGTAGTAATGTTTGCATTGTTTTATATTAGCGTTACATAGAGTTTTATAATATTAAAATGTGCGCAATTCCATGTAGAATACAAAAACAAACAAGCCATGGTTGTGGCTTTTATTAGTTTTTAAATATTTTCATATAAATCACGATAAGTGCCAAAATTTCAACATTCGGGCAACTTTGACTCGACAGAAATGGCCGAAAAAAGCAATTGCAAGCTAAAACTCTTACATTCTAGTAATATTCAATCATTTACCTTAATTTTACAAAAATTTGGAAGTCTCTAGCACAATATATTGATTTATGGTGAAATTTTGAAAAAATAAATTTCCTTACGTCCGCATAGTAACTACCGAAAAAATCAGAAATTCTTTCGTCCGATTGTCATAATGTTTGCACCGTTTTATATTAGCCGTTACATAAAGTTATATATATGAAAATGTGTGCAATTTCATGTAGAATACAACGTAAAACAACCCATGGTTGTAGCTTTTATCAGTTTTGAAATATTTTCATATAAATAACGATAAGTGACAAAATTTCAACCTTTGGTCAACTTTGACTTGACCAAAATGGTCACAAAATGCAATTGTAAGATAAAAACTTGCATTCTAGTAATATTCAATCATTTACCTTTATTTTGCAACAAATTGGAAGTCTCTAGCACAATATTTCGATTCATGGTGAATTTTTGAAAAAAAAACTTTGTCCTTATGTCCGCGCAGTAACTTCCGAAGAAATCAGACATTTTTTCGTCAGATTGTCGTAATTTTTGCACCGTTTTATATTAGTCGTTACATAAACTTTTATATATGGAAATGTGTGCAATTTAATTTAAAATACAACTAAAAAACTCCACGGTTGTAGCTTTTATCAGTTTTTAAATATTTTCATATAAATCACGATAAGTGTCAAAATTTCAACCTATGGTCAACTTTGATTCGACCGAAATGGTCGAAAACTGCAATTGTAAGCTTCAACACTTACAGTCTAGTAATATTCAATCAATTTTCTTAATTTTGCAATAAACGGGAAGTCTCTACCACAATATTTCGATTTATGGTGAATTTTTTAAAACAACTTTTTTTTTTACGTCCGCACGTTATGAATTCATGCATCATATTGTGATAATATATCCTTTGTGTTGCTTTGATCGTTTAACAATTTGTTATATACCAAAATCATTTCAATGTAGTGTACAATACAACGAAAAAATAATTAACTCATTAGCTTTAACTGTTTTGCTCACAGCGCAATTTGTATACAATTATATATGAAAAAAAAAAATTGCACTGTCATATATTCCACTATCTATATTTTTTTCATTTCTGATGGATGCATACTAAACTTCAGGCAATGAACTCTTAATCTTGAAAACTAAGCGTTTTGTGATTTTTTTAAAAAACCTTTTTTCCGCTTCGGCGCTCACTCCCGAACGCCGCCGGCATACGGGAGCCTCTTTCGGAAATACCGGCTCGGCATTTAAGGGCTAGATGAGAAACTTCTGGCTAACATTAGCGCTTGAGAGATTGTTTCCCAGGACCATATGTATCACCCATCTTGTCTGACGGGCGTGTACAACAGGGGAAGAACCTGGCTAAATTCCCAGAAAATTGGAGATGATTAAGTCCAGTGTAAACAAGAAGCATGTGCCTAAGCTTTTACGATGGTAGAAGTTTATGATTTGCATATTTTTGAAAAAAAAGTAAGTATTCGTATAATCAATTTGCCTAAGCTCACTTGTTACTTTCTAAAAACACTGCAACGGTTGGATTCTTCGTTCCTGAAAGTATTCGTATTCACACGAATATTCCGTAACAATATTTACTGTAATGACTGTTTGTGGTTGTCCACATCGGCGCAGTTAGGATACACTGAAGCAATTTCGCTAATATCTTGCACTATTATTGTCGCCGTAATTCCCACTGTGCTTAGAACATCGTCTCTTATGCTAGAGAAGTAGTTGGAACCCAGCAGGCTTAACAAGGAAAACCGGATGTCTTTTCTGCATTTCTGTTGGTCAGAGACTACCTTCTTTGGAATTATAAGATCGAAAGTTGAATTTAGAGTTAGCTGGAAAATTCTCATAACTTCTAAAATGATAGAAAACTCATTTGTTCTCTATGAGAGTGAAACACCTTGGTTATCTATTGAAGGACTTTGTAATTTTATGTTCTTCAGTATTCACGTCTACTGATTTTTTAGTTTGTATAGTGCTAAACAAAAGGATATGGATGTAGAGGAGTGTCCCACGAATATTGAGTGTTTGTCCAGCCTTCCAGCGGGTGCAAAGCGGCTGAAGCGGGCGGGAGAAAAAGGAGAAATGGAGGGCGAAATTGAAGTTGTTGTCCTTGAGGCTCTCTCTCTCTCTCTCTCTCTCTCTCTCTCTATCTCTCTCTCCAGTATTTGTATAGGAGATTATACCAAGTTAAAATTATGGGTATTTATAAGAGGTTGCTTGTATTATAATTCTTTTCTGAGTTCAGAGGATACCGTGTCGGGTATTTGTTTGCTTAAACGTGGTTCTTTGAAGAGAATGTTATTTTGATTTAACTGCGTGTTTATCCTTAACTCCTTCCGCTTATTATCAGCTACAGCAGACTTAATTGCTAATATCATTCTGATGTCATTTGATTCAAAGGGTTGTCAATTTCGAGACGACTAAAACAACAGCATTCTAATTAAGTAAAAACAATTTCTTATTCGCTACCTTTTCTAAATAGATACTCTAAAAAAGGCCGTGTCACATTTACTTTATTGATAAGAGTATGTTAAAAGTAAATAAGGTTTTCTTCTTCTTATTCTTTCTAAACTTTCTATGAATGAAGGGCTATTTTTACTTGATTAAAAGTTTTCAGCAAATAGAGAGAATGTCTATTCTAGCAGAATCAAAGTAAATTTCATATATATTCTGATAACCTTTTGAATTTATTGATATCAGATTGACATTCCAAATTAAACCTTCTTTAATAGTAACCGGAAGAATGAGTTGACAAACGTGTATTCAAATGAAAATAACATACTGTCAAAACAACTATGTTAAAAAAAAAAAAAGATAAACTGACATGCTTTCCTCCGAATTTTGAAGAGATATAACAGAAGCAATTTCTTTAAAAACTGGAAGTTTGCACTACGCGGTTCATTCTGATATGGATATTTATGGGGTGGAATGTGAAATGGCGTTTTATAGACGAGCAACTCCCGATGCTTGCAGCTTAATCTGGCGTCACTAATTGAAATAGAATATAAATCACTACACGGGAACCGCGTTCACTGTCTGGCTTTCAATTGAGGAATGATAGAGATTTTATTGACAATTAATGCTAAGAATATCAGAAAACAATGCAGATGTATCAATGGCTCGTTTATTCCATTTTTAGTTTTAAACAAAGACTCCCGATTGCTCTCTTGTTGAGTCGTCCTTCATATCAAAGGACGGGCGGCTTTAAGACATGCACGCCTTTTCCTGTGATACATTCAGGTTGATTCCTGAAAGGATTTATTCATTGAGAACCATCATTTTTGTAGTCTGTTCCATTTTGTTTATTTCTGGATCAAAGATGGATTGTTCATATGAATATTCATGTTTGAGATAAGAAGAAAAGATACACATTTTTAGATCAATCATTTCAATCATTATGTGAATCATAAAAGAGCATTTTATTTCGCATATGGATCTCCTATTAAATTTTCTTGATTGAATACGATTGGTTTAAGAGTAAATGCAAGAACGGTTGAAAATATTTTAAACTGATGTCAATGATAGAACTTCTTGAACGAAGAATTTCTGGTTCCCAATTGCATTATTCCTTGAATTCTGGAAACAAAATAAAGGTTCATTAAACAAATCACACCCACGCGGATTCTGTAATAGAAAAACTGTTTTGCTTCTTCAGATAAGAAGAAATTAAACGTCAGAAAGCAAAGCACAAAAGTAAAGAAACCAGACCAACCTGAGGATCGAAGACGAATGGTGATTGTCCCTTTGGAAGAATGGTGACCCGAGGGGCAGTGCTGATAATGGCGCCCGCGTTATCTGTGATGTCTGCCACTGACACTCTTTGCTCCACGACTCACTTGACCTTTCTCGGAGATTAATGTTCTAATGCGATTTAGTACTGTAATTTGTTCAAGAAATTCAGCCTGAACAACAAAGTTCATAATTGTGTGTGC
>NC_061107.1:41202358-41209858 GCF_015104395.2 Macrobrachium nipponense | reverse complement strand
AGCTTATAAAGGATAAAAGTTCTTTGGTGAAGAAAAGCTCAGTACTAGGTCTCTAATGATAAGGATTTTAATCTTCCATCCCTACTGATGGTGGTTTTAATTCCACGTGGTTTAGAGAATGTTTCCCCTAAGTAGATGTCAGGGACCTCGTAAGACCTTTGGCTTTTGGGCAATTTTTTTTTTTTCTTATTTCCATCCAATAATGGCCGCTGAGATTTAGGCTATAGTGAGAAGGTTATCCTTGCATAAAAATTTTATTATATTTTCTTTCTTACTTAACAATGGCCACAGTGATTTTACTTTTCCATCCTACACAATCACGTTAATTCAAACGGGGTAATTTACAATGATGCTTCCAGTATCTGCTCCTCAGGAGTGGATTTGTACAACTCCCTTTGCAGAACATCCAAATACGTTTGTAATGTTCATAATCCAACGTCCAATTAATTTCTCGATTTGTTCACTTTCAACTTCTGTCGATGTACTACCAAGGTGTTGTATTACCCAAAGTCATATTTAAAGCTCTTCCTTTAACGCAAGTGTGTCACTGCTTCAATGCAACAACCGCCGTTAAATTCGCCTTTCTCATATGTTTTGTGTGTGTGTGTGTGTGTGTGTGTGTGTGTGTGTGTGTGTGTGTGGGGGTGGGTGTGTGTGTGGAAGCTTAGCAATACGTGTCTCGTTTTCTGATTATTCTCTTTGCTCTAATATCAAAGTTTGCTTCATTTGAATGTTTGCTCTTTCTGATTAATAATAATAATAATAATAATATAATAATAATAATAATAATAATAATAATAATAATAATTATGCCTTTTTCTCTATGTGATGTCAGTTAAGAGCATATTACTTTCCCGACTCTTCACCCAGGTCAGCGTAATTGGGCCCCCAGGCTTCAATTGTGGGAATCACCGGGGAGGGACACCCGCTTTGTACCGTCAGCCAACTGACATCAAGCTCTCCGTATCCAATCAGAACAACTTACTGTTTCATGAATCCTAATGACATCCTCTGTGCTCTTTACAAAATTGAATTGTCATTCGTTGGACATTTGAGTTGCACGTGATTTACCGCCTGTTATTATACGTTCCGCCTGTTATTATACGTTTCTACAATGGGTCAGTTACAGCTGGTTTTAGTTATTTCATCAGCATTCTTTTTGCTAGTCTTTTATCATTCTTGTGCGTTGTTATCGATATATCTTAATAACAAATGTAAAATCTATACCTAGAAGTGAAACAATACTAAAAAAAGGAATCAACGCATTCTAGTCCTGTATAAAAAGTAAGAATGTAGTTTACATGTTCATAATCAATCTACAAACTAATATATCATCAAATACTATTATTTTTCCTTTCTATAAGGTTATCATCCGTTTTATTTAATGCGTCCTCGTATATGATAGACATCATCATCCTGATATATATGTATATCTATGAAAATGAGAGAGAAGAGATGGGGAAGCACAGAGGTTAGAGGGACAAGTGATGGAGATACAGGATACAAAAGTGAAAAGAGCATTAAGTAACATGGAGAATGAAGAAGCACCAGGTCTATTAGAGTTCCAATTGAAATGATCAAATTACCCAGGAACAGAAAGGGGGAGAAATAGATGCTGGATTTATTCAAAAGGTATATGGTGTGGGGAAGGAGTACCAAGGAATGGGAGGAGAGTCTAATGCTATATAATATATTATATATATATCTAGATATATATTATAATTATAATATATTATATATATAGAATAATTATATATATTATATATATATAATACCAGCAGAAGGGAGACGTCGTGGATTGTGGTAATTAACAGAGCATGGATTGAAACTTTTAGAGAAGAAACTGGAGATTAAGAGATTGTAAAGATCGGCAAACGGCTGTATGGATTCATGGGAGGAGGGGCTATGGATGCTATCTTCAAAGTAAGACAGCTACGGGAAAAGAGGCTAGAAGGAAACCAAGAGCTCTACTGTGAATTTATAGACGTGGACAAAGCACGGGATAGAATTCAAAGACTAGTGATGTTTTGATGTTTGAGGAAGAAGAGAGTCCACAAAAGTTGGTTGGGCTGGTCGAGTTGATATATCAAAGAACGAGCGCAAAAAAAAAATAACAGCAGTTGGGGACACAGAAAACTTTGAAGTTAGTGTTGGATTACATTAAGCCGATTATTGTTTGTGCTGATCATGGATGTGTCAAGTGAAGAGATCAGGAACGAAGAGCTATGGGAGTTTATGTACGCCGATGATCTAGTGATTACTACCGAAAAGGAGGAAGACCTACAGAGAAGGGTTACAGAGAGTGGCAAGATTCTTTAGAGAGGGGTAGCTTAAAGCTTAATGTGAATAAAACAGAGGTTTTGGTGAGCAGTAGGGAAGATGTAGACAGAATAGTAATGCAAGAAAAAAGTGGCTCGATTATAGAATAGGTGGAAAAGTTGAAAAACTTGAGATCTCCTCTAAGCCAAGAAAGAGGATATGAGGGTAAAGTTGATAGTAGGATAAAAGCTACATGGGGGAAGTAGAGAGCGAAGAGGGGTTAGAAGGAGCCCGTTAGAGGAAGAAGATCGAAAGGGAGACAGATTTTGATGGTGTGATAAAGCAAAGGAAGATATGGAGTGAAGAGGTTTGGTGTAGATTGATGCCTTTGATAGACGGTAGTAGGGAAGGGACATCAGGCAACCCAACCCTTAATATAGTGATAATGGTAGGAAAGAAGAAGAATATATATATATATATATATATATATATATATATATTATATATATATATATATATATATATATATATATATTACACATACGTAATTATAATGACCACAATGCCCTTTTAAGTTCCCAAATTCTTTGCTCCTTTTTGGATACGCTTGTTACTACAAAGCTTGAGATCCAACTTTCAAAGAAATACGAAATCATGGTATCCGGTAGCGGGAAACGAACCTTCGATACCATAAGGTCAGGTCAGCGCTTCTGCATCTTTAGAAACTGGGCTCAACAAGATTCACAAAAAGAGAGGTTTAATGAGTTCTGGATAGTTTATTACACTATTATCAAATGGAAAGCACTAAAAGGTTAATATTCAATAATAATATTCATGCTTTTACATATGCGAAAAATTTTCTTTGTGGACTAAAGTTCTTTTTAGCTGTCATTTAGTTAGTCATTTTACACCAAAATCTTTCTCTTTTAAAAAGAAAAAACAAAAGTTTTCAATCAACAATCGAATGGAATGTGCGTTTGATGAGTTAACTAAACGAGAACTTATTATTTTTTTTCTAATAAAAATGTTGAAATAAAGTAACATTGGGTCTTGCTTTGTAAGAACTCGTGCGCTCGCTGCATCAATTCCAGCCATACCTAATAAATGTTTAATACGACATCCCGATTATGAAATAGAACAAAATTAAGAAAAAGGAGACTTTACGGAAAAATATTCAAAGTGAGAAAATAAATACAGCCATTACGTGACACAGAAAACGATCATTAGCATTATAAAGGAAAGAGAAAAGATGCAGGTCGCTGATTTATCAGATACATCAATTACGTTTTGTAATTCATAATTCCAAAACTTCTCTCTCTCTCTCTCTCTCTCTCTCTCTCTCTCTCTCTCTCTCTCTCTCTCTCTCTCTCTCTCTCTCTCTCTCTCTCTTCTTTCTAGGAAATGAGGAATGTTCCATCATTGTCTCAATTTTAAAGTGAATTTTTAGTGTTTACGAGAATGTGTCTGCGTGTTTATTCGAGAGGAGGTACCAATGAACTCTAGTTATCTTAATTGCCATCATACAGCGACCTATATCAGATGGTTTTACGCTCTTGATAGACGAGTTCGTATGGGTAAAATCAGTTTCAGGTCTCTGGAATCAAAGAAAAACTTACTTAAGAATATTAGCTTCACAGGTTTAGCTTCCAACGGTAAATTGTCGACAATTTACAAAGCGAATGTCGAAGGCGTAGAAACAGAAAAAAGGAATATTCAATTTACAGTAACAAATTATAAATAACTCGATGCTTGAAGACCACTGAGTTGCTGTATCCTAGGCGAGATGCTCTCCTATTATAGGTTGCGGACCCCTTAATGGGAAGAATTAATCTCTAAAGGGCTTCCGACAATCTTCTCTTGAACTAACTGTAATTAAACTTTTCTGCTGAAGGATTACAGTGAAATACCAGGTGCGCTGAAATTAGAGCCCCACTCCTTCCACAGAAGAAATGGAAAGTTATGAAGTTTTCTGCTACAGCCTATCTTCAAGTACGTTATCTGAAGTTTCTATTAAGCTATTTTTCATTTTACATTTCTTGTTTTTTCAGACTGGGTGACAGAGTTAGATACAGCCATAGCTAACGACTCAGAGGAAATCAGATCGATTACCGAATCTTGGTTATAACCTTCAGAGATAGCTAAATACTTTAAAAGAGATGGGTCCTTTGTTAAAAGAAAATGGAACTAAAATCCATTTGACTGTCATTGCGAAAATAGTGAGAATCTTGGAAGTCCTGAAGTCCTTTCTCAGAAGTCAAAAGACATCATAGCTGAGGCAGTGGGTAGACCAAGAAAGTCTTTACATAAATTGGTGACTGAACTAGAAACAAAGAGGGAAAAGAAAAGTTATAGTGCTGTATATCTTGAATTGAAAAAATCTGGTATCAAGCCATTTCATGTTATCAGCAAGCTCAATATCACTCAGCAACAGAGAGAAGACCGTGCATGGTTTTGTGGTTCATTTCTTCAAGATTGGGATGAAGCTGACTTTCTCCATGTTGCTGCATCAGATGAATTCTTCATTTACACAGTCAAGAAGCCAAATAATCAAAATGACATCATTTGGGTGACAAAGTTGAATAATATCAGCGATGGCGTGCGGATCATCAAAGAAAAAGGATATTCATGGAATGCGGAATACTTAAGAGAAACTCTGCTTCCTGGTGGAGTATTTTCTTTCTTCAAAGATCCTGAAAATGTGTTATCTGTTGAAGAAGTCACATTTTTGCATAATAAGGCACCATGTTTCAAGGCTCTTCAGACACAGGAGCTGCTTCGAAACAGTGTTATAAATTTCTTCTCATCAAGCGAATTTCCCTGACCTTAATGTGTGTAAAAGCATTGCTAGTATCTTAAAGGATCGTGTTTAAGTGCACACAGTGAACTATGATGGTATACCAAGCCTCAACGGCCTGCGAAGAGAGGTGACTGAAATGCTTAGGGAAATGGAGTTTTAGTCTTAGCTTTTTTGCGATTTGCTGAAATCATACCCCTCAAGAATGCAGGCTGTGGTACAGGCAGATGGAGGCCACACAAAATATTAAATACTCAGAGAGAAACTTAAAAAAATCCCTGTTCTGAATTACTTTTGTTTTTGTCCATATCAATTTATGCTGTAGAGGTGAGGGGGGCCTCTACCCTCTAATTTCGGAACACCCTGTAGAATAGTAGAATAATCACTATGCTTGCAATGTTTGTATTCTCTCCATAATATTGTTCTTTCTGTCTCTTGTATTTTATCAATACCATTGATTTAAATAAATTCTTAGCCACCAGTTGAACCATTTTACTGTAGCTAATACTACCATCAAATTTCTTTTTTGTTTCGGGTAATGACCAGCTATACTTCCCACAAATAAACTCCTTATCTTATACCGAATCAACTCAGTCTTCCATCAGCTCACTAGCAACAGATAATGGTACAAACTGTTTCTTCCAAATACTCTATCATCACACATATTCATGACTATTCTGTTTTTTTTAATCATGTGCAGTGAACAATTAATCCCAATTCTGTGTGCATATCCTCAACATTTATTTCTCATTCAATGCAGGAACTCAAAACTCACTTGCTAGATCCACTATGTCACCAGCATTTATTTCCAAATCGCTTTGTCCAACCAAAAACCAACAATGAATAGATTTAACAGTCCACAGAAACTTTCTTTTATTTTTCATTCTCTACCCATTCTCTAATCTAGAATGGCAACTTCACTTCTGCAATATTACACTTCACTGACATAATTGTTGGTCAGACCTATAATTTTGTACTCTCAATTCCCGAAAGTTTCTTTATAGGTCCAGTGTCACCAAATATATTTCCTGAACACCCTGGACTTTCATTTTAATCTCATCTCTCATGTTTTTCTCCTTAACCATATATACGTAGTATGTCACCATAAATTCTATCGCTTCCACATTCCCAAGGGCCACATTCAGAACCTAAAGATCTGACTCTTTTCTTTCTTTCTCCATAGGTACTTTCATTGAAGCCGCTGTGTGTGCAGAAAGGAAGAAAGAAAGAAAGAAAGAGTCAGATCTTTAGGTTCTGAATGTCATTGGTATACAAGGTACAACTTGTAAAGCTATGCTACAAGTATGGTGTGTTTTGGGTTACAAAAAAGCAATCCTCAGGTTTTTATTTTTATCTTCATGCTTTGTAATAATTCCTTCTTATCATGTCATCTGACTTAATGGATAGGGACGGTTGACAGTGTAGGCATAAAGACGATGGTAATGAAATAGACAATATATATTAGATATATATATATATATATATATATATATATATATATATATATATATATATATATATATAACACGGGGCCACCACCTCCGTTATTCACTTTGGTAGTGAAAGCCATAGCGGCGGCAGGCACTGGTTTTGGTAACACTTTATCTCTCTCTCTCTCTATCGACTGACAACATCTCTCTCTCTCTCACTCTCTTTCTCTTTCTCTCTCTCTATCTCTCTCTCTCTCTATTTCCATTTCATTATATATATATATATATATATATATATATATATATATATATATATATATATATATATATATATATAAGTCATATCACATTTCCGTGATTCATATACATATATCGAGCTACAATGTCCTTTAATATCTAATTCGCTCTACCTCGGAATTAATATATTTTCATATATGCTTAACCGAAGGGGAATTTTTTCTCGATAATAGATTTGCCTGGACCAGGGCGCGAACCCCTATGGATCCTTTCAAACCCAGGAACGTCAGTGGTGTAGTAGGTAAAGCTTCACTGACGTTCCTGGGTTTGAAAGGATCCATAGGTTCGCGCCCTGGTCCAGGCAAATCTATTATCGAGAAAAAATTCCACCCCCTTCGGTGGTAAGCATATATGAAAAATATTTAATTCCGAGGTAGAGCGAATTAGAATATTAAAGGGAACATTGTAGCTCGATATATAGATATATAGATATAATATATTATATATGATAGTATATTATATATATATGATATATTAACATAGATAAGGCTTAAATATATATATGATATTATGTATATTAATATATATATTATATATTGATATCGACTATATTCAATATATATATATAATACTATATATATATTATATATGAGATCCGATGGAATCCTGAATTGGCTAATAATTACCGCGTTCCCCTACCGGTGGCCTGTTTCTTTTACCCGCCCTTACAACTTTCTCATGGCCCGTTCGAACGCAGACCAATTATTCAGAACTCTGAGG
>NC_061107.1:41192358-41194858 GCF_015104395.2 Macrobrachium nipponense | reverse complement strand
CTGAGCTAGCAGTACCTTTGTGCTGGGATCGGGTAAGCCCAGGCAACACGGTTGCAGACTTGACGTAGTATACCAAAGATATTCCGGATGACACACAGGGTCGGTTGCTCGAGACATAGATTCTTCTCCAGCAGTTGTTGGATGCTTTCATAGAAGCAGGGATAACATTCCTTACTAAGCCAGAGTACATCCAATCCAATCCAGATTTCCTGACCAGACATCATCACTCAGCAGGGTCAGCTCCTCCTACCTCTCCAGACTATGAAATTGATGAGGCAAACATGGTCTTCTACAACTCCTTCCAAGAGTCAGACTCTTCTACTGGAGAACCTGTAGGAGAAACACAAGCCTCTTGGAACCACCTTACCTCTGCCTCGAGCCATGTGATGACCAGTCTTGCCCAGATGCTCACCCGCTTCTACCCCTGTAGCTCAGCAGCGTGCCAAGGGTGGCAGATGCCACCCCCTGGCCTACAGCTCTTTCATTCAAGATTGCCATCTACAACCCATACCATACCAGAGGAATCAAAAATCCCGCCCTCCCATATGGAGGGCAGAAAGCATCAAACAATCAAATGCCTGCAGCTAACATAAGTGCTGGACTGTGCTCTTGCTAGTCCAGCATCCCTCGCACTGGGTCTCATCCAGTTCCTGATATGGGAAAACTGCCTCGAGACATGAAATACAAACAGTACTCTAGTTCCGATCAGGCAATCTGTATATCGAGAAAATAAACTGTATAGGTGGCACTAAATGCCAAGGAAGGCTGCTGTGTTGCAAGATCCAGTTTTGTAAAGTCAAGTAAGAAGAAAAAGGTAAATGATGGTTAAATGAAAGTTTAAAGGCTCAAAGTAAGGTAGTAGTACGGAGTACCTAATCTTCCTCTAGAATTAAGATGTGCGTTTTTTCAGAAAAAGAAAAGGAATGAAGATTTCCTGGAGATAGAATAAGACATGTATGGATAATACATCAGCTATGAGGTTATCTGTACCTTTGATGCATTCTATCTTCCATTCATAATCCTGCAGAAAACAGGATAAGAGAGAGAGAGAGAGAGAGAGAGAGAGAGAGAGAGAGAGAGAGAGAGAGAGAGAGAGAGAGGAGAGAGAGAATGCCTCAAGTAAAGACTCCAGATTGCAGAGCTAAGACATTGAAGGTTAGTGGCATGGTCCCTAAGTGTCACCATTGACAGGGCTGGAACTTTTAACCCCACGTCCATTTTGATCCATTCATTCCTCCACTGTTCCCATAACCTCTGATGATTCATTGTGCCACCTTAGGCACCGTTCCACTCATCTTGAGTGCCTTAGCTCTGTAATCCAGAGGCTTACTCAGCACTTAGTGACACTTGCATAATAGTGACACAAGATCACTGAAGAGGTGACAGAATCAGTCTAATATAGACTACTTAACTGATGTAAATAAAGTTCATGAACTCTTTAATGACACGGAAACCTATGAAAGATTAACGAAATATCCCACTAAAAACATTGCCCAATTTAACAACTATTCAGAACCATAGGGGGTGGGAATAGAACATAAAATTACTAGAGTAATTCAAGATAGCCAAGCCCTTTCTCACCTATTTTTATGGCCTCCCCAAAAAATCATAAAGATGGGATTCCTATACGCCCATAGTATCTAGCAGTGGCTCTTTCATGTATAAAAATATCCAAAGGGCTTGCAGACCTGTTATCACCCTAAATATCATAAGATGAGATTCATCTACGCCCATAATATCTAGCAGGGCTCTTTCATGTATAAAATATCCAAATGGTTTGCAGACCTGCAATCACGCCTTTCTAGGAACATTCTCATCCTGCCCACCTTAAACATGCAGAGGATTTTATACAAAAATTTAATGGTTTAAATATCCCAGCAAATAACACCAAATTGCTCAGCCTTGATGTCGAATCATTATTTACCAAGTCCAGATCGCCGATGAGTAGTCCTTTCTAAATAGGAAGTTACATCCATATGAAGAACATTTTCTTCTTGGTATTGAAAAAAAAACATTACTCTAATCAACCTCTGTGTAACTAATAACGTGTTCTTTTCAGTGTATATCCCCCCTTCTAGCAAACCTATACATGAGTATTTCGAAACAGCAATGTTGTCCTCTATCAGACCCCGCAGTATGGTCTGGCTTTAGATACGAAGATGATATATTTACTTACTGGGATGATAGCTGGGGAGATTTCAATGAATTTTTCAATCAACTAATTCGCTAGTTTTCGACTATAAAATTTAAAACAGAATGGGAAAAGGACGGGAAATTGCCATTCCTAGAACGTACTAATCATAAGAGAGCTGAATAAATATATATTCACAGTATACAGGAAAACCAACTTTCGCTGTTTCATATATTCATTTCCTAAGTTACCACGACGTATCCGTAAAGATCATGGTAGGGTGCAACCTATTCCTCAGGGGGCTTAGAATATGTTTAAATGGGTACGTAGAAAAAGAATTCAACAACGATCCACCAACACCTAATGCAA
>NC_061107.1:41167180-41191858 GCF_015104395.2 Macrobrachium nipponense | reverse complement strand
CGTACACATGAATTCACACTCTTCAGTAACTGGTTGCAGCCAGTTTTCAAAGGCATCTTGAACAAGCCCTGATGGCACTGATATGCTTAGGTAAGGAACTTTAACATCATACCTCCCCCTCCCAAAAAAGAGTTTATCAGCATTCTTAGGTTGTCGCCGGGCTCTCTGTCTCCAGGGAAGTTAAATATGATGAGTCTGTACATTCCCCCTTACTACATACATACTATATACATACATACATACATATATATATATATATATATATATATATATATATATATATATATATATATATATATATTTATATATATATATATATATATATCTATATATATATATATATATATATATATATATATATATATATATATATATATATATATATATATACATATATATATATATATATATATATATATATATACTATTATATATATATATCCTATATATCTATATATATATATATATATATCTATATATATATTCATTTTATGACATTCACTAAGCTGAATGTCCTTGTATTCAGTGGTATACTTAAGCTTATATATGGCCTTAGCTAACACTCAGTAGGAAGCCATAATAAAAATAATATTCCACTAAAATAAAATATCTACTCTGTGGAAAACACTGGTCTAGTGAACGAAACTCAAGAGCCACTCAAGATTATAATTAGTACTTACTTATTATATAAAGTTAACATGATACAATACAACAATCAATATAATAAAGCACTTCACTTTAAACATCTAGCAAGTAACACCATAATTGAACGTTATTAAACTTAATATCTAACTTATTAAAATACACAAAGATAACTAAATAGCGCCACAAACACTGTCTTCATAGAGGAAGCATACACCTTACTTCACAAGAGGGTGGAAGTAACCAAGTAAACAAAACTAAGGATATCAAGGAGGAGTAATAGGAATAGAGACTTAGAACAAGACAAAGTTGAAGGAAAGTGAGGGAGCAATCAAGATGGCAAGCGTATGGAAGTTAAAGAGGTAATAAAGACATAAGACAAATTATATACAATATATACAATAGTGGAGCAAAAACTTGACAATTCCCCCCCCCCCCCCCCCCCCCCCCCCCCCCCCCCCCCCCCCCCCCCCCCCCCCCCCCCTCGGGCTAAGATGGGTCCATAGCGGTGGATCCAGCTGAAGAGGTTGATGGAAAGCGTGACAATGTGTCCGCAATGATGTTGTTGGTCCCTTTGACGCTTTGAAGCTGAATATTGAAGATGGCCAGGATTGTAAGACCAGAGTAAGATTTTAGATTTTTGAGTCTAGCACGGTCGAGGAATGTGAGTGGTCGGTGATCAGTAAAGACAATGAACCTGCGACGACCTTGGAGATAGTGCTGGAAGTGTTGTAAAGAAGCCACGATCGTGTAAAGCTCCTTCTCTATGGTCGCCCAAATGGTTTGTGCTCCTCTGAGGAATCTAGAGTGATAGGCTACTTGTAAGTAATGCAGTGCTGGAATACAGCTGGTGTTATTGGGAGCATAATATTGTAGAAGAACAGCCCCATAACCAGTGCCCCTGCCATCCACCTGTAATAAAATTCTTTTGAGAAGTTTCTGGTGCCCTTAGAATTGGTTTTGAGATCAAGATATCTTTAAGGTGATGGAAAAGGTTGTCTAATTCCTTGGTCCAAACAAAGTTTACTTTGTTAGATAGTAGTCCATATAATGGAGCAGCAAGAATAGCAAATTTTTTAATGAATTTGTAATAATAAGAGATCATACCTAGTAAGGTCTTAAGTTGAGATTTTGAATTTGGTACAGGTATGTTCATTACACTTTCAATATTAACATCCTTTGGCATTATTTCTCCACTACCCAAATGATGACCTAGGTATACAACCTTTGCTTGCCTGATTGAACTCTTGACCAAGTTCATGGAGAGAGCTACAGCACGTAGTCGGTTGAACAGCTTTGCGAGTGTCTGCAGATGCTCCTCTCAAGTCATGCTTGCTATGACTATATCGTCCAAGTACATATAAACATTAGGTAAATCTTTGAATGATTCTGCCATGAATCTCTGAAATGTAGCAGGGGCATTGGAGAGTCCAAAAGGCATAACAACATATTGAAATAGGCCAAAGGGTGTCACCAATGCTTAGATTGATTGAGCCTTTGGGGTCAGTTGTACTTGGTAGTAACCTTTCAGCAAATCAATCTGAGTCAGAATCTTCGAATTACTTTTGTCTAAAATATCATTGATCCGTGGCAAAGGAAAATAATTCTTTATAGTTACCTTATTCACTTTGCAATAGTCTATACATAGCCGTAACTTACCATTAGCTTTTGGTACAAGTATACAAGGTGAAGCCCAAGGAGAGGTACTTGGGACTGCTAACTTGTGATCTATCGAGTATTGTACCTCTGACCTTAGGGATTCAAGCTTCTTTCCTATCGCTCTGTAAAATGGTTGTCTAATGGGTTGTGTTCCCGATTCCAGCAAGATGTCATGTTGAACCAGGTTACAGGTTCCTGGATCATCAGTGCGCAAGTCCTGAAAACTGACGAGTAAGGTGTTTAGGTCTCTGCTTTGATTTTTAGGCAAATGGGATAAGTAGGAGTCAAGCTTACCCATTATCTCCGAGTTAGATAAGTCACTAAAACATATTAGTTCCGGTTCTTCATCTGCGTCATTATTAGTAGGCAAAAGGTAAGATGTCTCTAGACAAAACAGTTGAGGTATTCATTAATGTTACTCTAGGTGGTCCACTAATAGCTCTACTTTGACATAGTTTCAACAAGTTCAGATGAACTAGTTGTGTGTCCTTCCTCCTATTTGGGGTACTAATCACCTAGTTTACTTTAGAAAGACGATCTGAGACTGTATATGGGCCAGCAAACTTCTCTCTCAATGGAGCTCCTGGAATTGGATGGTATAAAAGTACCTGGTCGCCTTTCTGGAACTCCCTTAACCTTGTTTCTTATCCCCCTGTTGCTGCATTACTTGTTGTGAGGAAAGCAGGTTAGAACAAACTAAATCATATATCAGATGAAACTTACTTTTAAGGTCCTGAATGTATTACAAAGTATTAGCAGTCTCCTCTGGTTTCTGACGCAAAATATTTTCTTTCACCATACCCAATACTGTTCGTGGTCTACGGCCAAACAATGCCTCAAAGGGAGATATCCCTGTGGAGTCATGTGGGGTGCATCGAAAGATGTACATTAGGAGATCGAGATCCTCATCCCAATGATTTGTCGTTTCACTGCTGTACTTACGCAAAAGAGTTCTTTAGGGTCTGATGGAACCTTTCCAAGGCACTGTTTGTCTGTGGCTGATATACAGAGGAGTTAACATTGTGAATGTTCAATGTTTGCATAGCTTGCTTGAAGACATTGCTTGTAAAATTAGTTCCCTGGTCGCATTGTAACTCGTAATGGAATCCTAAAACTGTGAAAACCTTCATAAGGTTCAATAACATAGTCTTTGCAGTTATGTTTTTGATTGCAAATGCTAAAGGGTACCTTGAAGTGGAACACATGGCTGTCAGTATGTACTCATTCCCTTTCCTAGTCCTTGGTAAGGAGCCGACACAATCTATAATGAGTTTATCAAAAGGAGTTTTGGGTACAGGTACATTCTGAAGTGGTGCTGGCGGAATCCTTTGGTTAGGTTGACCCGTAACCTGACAATGGTGACATGAAGCTACATAGTTCCTAATATCTTTACCAAGGCCTGGCCAATAATGGTCTTCACTTACTCTTTTGTATGTCTTGTTGACCCCTAAGTGGGACTCTGCAGAATGAGCGAGGTCTAACAAAGACTGTCTAAGAGGTTGAGGAATGACTACTTGGTGGCAATCCCCTCCAAGTAGGGTTAGAATTACTTCTTGAACCGACCTGAAAGGCCTACAAAAGAATACTGTATTCATATAGAAATATGGTGGCAATTTAGGATTTTCATCTGGAATTCTCAGCTTTTTCCAAAGATATGTAAGGCTGGGGTCCTCTTTCTGTAACTCTGTAAACTCCTTTTTACTTACATCTACCAGGTCTAAGGCCTCCATAGTTCTTCCAGTAGTTTTACTGTCATTTTTCAAAGGTCCTGCCCTGGGAGTATTCCTAGTCACAACCTGAGTTACAGCTGGTGGCAATTCTATGGGTTTACATTCTTCTCGAATGACTAATTCAGGATCTGTAATAATAAAATTAGTTTTCACCTGCGACCCTGCTAGATCTTACCCAAGACCAGCTTTACTGGAGAACACGGTAAGGCTTGCTCCAACACTGCTACTTTTGCCTTTCCTGCAAAGTAATGACCAACAATTTCCACTTCAGCAAGCAGCAAAGTCCTGGAAGAGGTTAGATCTGAAATGGTTAAAAATTCCTTGGTATAGGTTAAATTTTCTAAACTTACGTCTGCCAGTATAGTCTCTGAGGCACTTCAGTGAACTGCCCTTTACATTAACATCACAGATAAATCTTTCAAATTGCTGCAAGGCCCTTCCTGGGAAGTAGTCACATGGTAGGTGCTCAATGTCTGGGCATTTTTACCTTCTCCTTTTGCCTTAGAAATTTTACACTGGGGAACCGGACAATTTTCGATTATGTGGCCTTCTTTCTTGCAGCAAGCACAGGATAACTGTGGAGATTTAGAAATGGAAGGAGATGATTTATTAGTTTGACCTTTTTGTGATTTATGGATTAAGTGGTAATCATTAGCGAGACTAGCTGCATTGTTTACCCGAGTTTCACCTTTAAAATGGATAAAAGTGGAAATATGAGTGGGCACTATCCTTAAAAATTCCTCTAGAAGAATCAAATTCTTAAATGATTCAAAAGAAATCATCAACACCTGCTCTTTCTGACTACTTACTCAATTGCCTACTTTTGATACTACAGAAGTTTGATTGAATACTTTAACAAAATTTTGGACAACTGGTCTATACCCTTCTATGGTAATGGTAGTATGCATCCAAGATAGTTTTCTTTAACAGTATAGTCTTTCTACTTACTAGTTGTGAAGCAACAAATACAGCTTTACCCTTCACTTTGTTCCTGATGAGCAAAGACCAGAAGGTCTACGGTCATTTTAAGGTTTCTGCAATTTGTTCGAAGTTCTGGAAGAAAACTTCGGGATCTTTCTCATCGTATTTAAATACAAGCTTACATGCTTTAAAAACTTCAAACGAACGCAGGAGTGCGGCTTCCTCTCTTTTATTTGACAAAGAAATATCCTGGAGTTGTATCTGGAGTCGTATCTCTGCTTTTCATTTCTTTTCTCTTGCTTCTCGTTCCCTTTCTCTCGCTTCTCGTTCCCTTTCTCTCACTTCTCGTTCCCTTTCTTCTCTCCTTGCTTCTGCTTTCATCTTTTCTAGAGAGAGCTCTTGTTCAGCTGCTTGCTTCTTCAGAGCAAAGCTCACGTTCAGCAGTTTCTTTCTTTCCTTTTCCTTCTCCAGTCGCAATTGAAGCCTTATTTTGTTAAAACTAATCTGTGTCCACTGAAACAGGTGGCAGTATTTCTGCTGCAATTCGGAGTGTTTGTACTTCCTCATCATCTGCAAGAATCGCTTGGTTGATTAGATACTCTAAAATATCACTCAATATTCTAGCCTTCACATGAGCAAAATCTACTTCAATGTTACATTTTACTGCCAGATCCCTCAAATCCTGTTTAGTAGCATACTTGAGCGTACTCAACTTCTCTTTGGGGTTTCCAACAAAGCTATCTAGATCAAAATGGCATTTTACTCTATGCAACACTTACATAAATACAAAAATCCTACCTACCTAACACATCGAGTAAGCTAACTAAACATTTAGATACTCACTTCAGCTGCGATAGTTGACAAAACTTATGTTTTTCATTCAGAAATTTTTCGAATTTACAAAAACGAAGTATCAGCGGCTATACGTGTAATGTAATATATTACTTAAATACAGATATTTTCCATAGCTGTAAATAACCCATGACCCCGAGGGGTCATTGACGAGTTAGGAGGGTGATCAACAGCCATACAGGATGTAAAACTAGACCATGCCATGCAATGCTTGCAGTGGCCTGGTTGCATTTGTCTGTATAAACAATTATCAACAATTCTTGTAAACAGGTCACAACACCTTCCATGGGAAGATGTCGACCTATTCACCTGTAGCAGAAACACATGACTTCCGAGCTGTATGGCTACGTACTGTTATTTCTTTGTAACGCTGAGATAGCTAGTGATAAGCTATCAAGGTGACCCTTTGTAAAGTTAGTTCTACCTAAATCCTCAAACTGAGCGGTCATCTGACCAACCTTTCCCTATACTCCAGTGATGGAGCAGAGAAATAAAGTTGTTAAGAAGTTAACTCAGGAAGTCTGAGTAATCTCCCAATTCTGAAGAAGAACAAAATCTACTTGATGTCGCTTCAACGAGGAAGGAAAAAGAACCACAAATGCTTGGGTTATCACAGTCACAAGAATAGACACATAACTGATCTCTGTCCCATACCATTGTAATTGGTGGACCGGAGACAGTTAAATACGCAATGTTCCGAAGGTCACATTAAACGTAATTACGAAAACAAAAGTAACAGGTTATATCTAAAGTTACATCTAAAGTAGTCTAATATTTACTACTGCGAAAACAAACCTATACTGATGAATCTAAGGTACTTGCAGCCCAAGGTTATTACAGCACTTACAAGAGAACGCTAAACTGAAAGCGAGGAGGTACATCCAAATATGAATTATTGCAGCTGCTAGTTACAGAATGGTAATTACCTAAGAATTACATAAGCAAACTGGCAAAATCACATGTCACGAATAGTGGAGTTAAATATTACCAAACCAACGCAATTCGGTAATTACAGAAAGTCTGGATATCACAGTGTTCGAGGTTACACTAAAAGTGTGAGAATGAACTATGAACTTCCGTAATGAGAAGACTTAAAGAGGTAAAGTGGATTTTGCTAATCCGAAAGGTCTGGAAGCTAATCAACGAGGTACAAGGTAACGTAAGAACAACGTATCTTATCACTTTAAATAATAGCGAGGGCGACCTTTTTATTACGGAAAGTATTAATGACGGTGGGCATAAGAGCAATACATGCAGAGATCCTGTCAATTAACAATAGCTTTCGACTTTTCCCTCGAAAATACTTTACCCTGGTTTAAGGTGAGGTGGTGTATTCTTGCCTAGTACTGTCAAACACAGTTTAATGAAAGCGAAGAACAGCATAACGTGGCACTAATTTTACAAATTAACGAGGAACAAAATCAAGAAAATATTCAACGACAATTCTTAAGCGTTCAAAACCAATTTCAACAGTTTGTAGTCACTCAGCACAGATTTGGATCTCGGACAGGTCCCCAAATTATGACATTCCTAAGCTGAATGTCCTCGTATTTAGTGGTAAATACTTTTAAGCTTATTTATGGCCTTAGCTAACACTCAGTAGGAAGCAAAATAAAAACAAAAAAATAATACTCTACTAAAATAAAATATCCACTTTGTGGAAAACACTGGTCGGGTGAACGAAATTCAACGGTCACTCAAGATTATAATTAGTACTTACTTATTATATAAAGTTGACACAATACAATACAATAATCAATATAACAAAGCATTTCACTTTAAACATCTACCAAGTAACACCGTAATTGAACGTTATTAAACTTAATGTCTAAATTATAAAATACACAAAGATGAACTACACAGTGCCACAAACACTGTCTTCAATAGAGGAAAAATACACTCAACTTAACAAGAGGGTGGAAGTACCCAAGTAAACAAAACAAAGGATATCAAGGAGGAGTAATAGGAATAGAGACTTAGAACAAGACAAAGTTGAAGGGAAAGTGAGGGGGGAGCAATCACAGATGGCACGCGTAGGGAAGTTAAAGATAGAGTAATAGAAACAGAACACTAACTATATACAATATACAATAGTGGAGCGAAAACTTGACAATATATATATATATATATATATATATATGATATATATATATATATCTATATATCTATATATATATATATGTATATATATATATATATATATATATATATATATATCTATATATATATATATATATATATATATATATATATATATATATATATATATATATATATATATATATATATATACATATATACTTTAGGTCATTTCTAGCAGTGATGTTGATGGGATGAGAAATAAAAATATAATGGTTATTTTTTACTCTCTGATTCTGTATTTAACCACGGTCTCTCAGTATACCCTAAAAAATCTCCAAAAACAAGATATGACTCGAAAGACATTGACCATAAATGATTGAGCGAATCGAATCGATGAAGTGTAGAATTTGTAGGACTGGGTCTTATAAGAATATATGAGGATTAGTGAGTAAGCCTTAAGCACACAGAAGGCGAGAGGAAGGGCGGTACTGAGAGAAAAAATTCTTTAACTCATGTTTATTACTTCATATTATAGTATACCGATGTAGTTTATGGGTAAATGGAAATATGATTATAGAATAATTAACTATGACACCAATGATTTTTCTGATGAGTCCCATGATCAAGACCGAGACTTGCTCCTCTCCGTTCGGGAGAGTAAATGAATCATCGAGTAAGTTGACATATTAAAATTTCATAAGCAAAATCGATATATAGACGCCATTGGAAAAAGATATTCATAACTTCAGTGGTGTCTATAATATTACGTATTACAAGATTATGAAGGTAAGAAAAATTGCTGTTGGTTCCGTTATGCGTGAAAACAATGAAAACAGAATGGATAATCTGATCCAGAAAGGTCATAACGAAACAGTATTAAAATACATCATTATAGAAAATTTAATTTTAAAAATGATAACACTATATGGCTTATCACTTCCCAGACAGATGAACAATTATTTTTTTTCGTTCTTCATATCGTATCCTCTGGAAATGTTGAACTCGACGATATTTCTGTTAGTTGCCAGGGAGTTTCCTCGGGTTGTTTAATTAAAAGACTCGATTTCATTACATTCTGAGGGAGAGGTTATGACGAAAGCAAGCATAATTTCATAGCCGAGAAAGGAAATGAATATTTGTTTGCCGTTATGAGATTAGGTATTTACTTGGTTATTTGCTAATTCCTTTTTCTTTATACTAGCAAAGGACACCAATTCCTTTGCTAGTATAAAAGTCCTGATAATGTGTTTCCACAAAGGTGCCCATGAAACTGGAGATAATGAGTTTATTTCATTTAATGTAGATGTGTACATATCGGAATCAATAAATAGCTTTTTAGATAAATGATAATGTTTCCACTTAATAGTCCTATATCTCTGATGTCTAAATAGATAAAATGGATGACTCTGTCTTCTCTTCTTACATTTTATAAGTTCATTCGGCCATCACGGTACCTAATTAGATTTCTGTTACTGAATATTTCGTAAATATAATTTATTTTTCCAAAAGCATTACACTATATTACGTTTAGCACTAAACAACGTAAGATTAAAGATAAAATTTTGTAGTTCCTTTTACAGATAGCAATGTATACATTATGAGATATGATAAAATTTTATACTGGTGAAATTCCCCATTAAATGCCTTTATGCCAGTGACCTAGAATCCGCTTAAAGAGCGGAATGTGCATTAACCAAAGCCTTCTCTCTTTATGCATAATATGATTGAAACCATAAAGCTGAAAATACTAGTCATCTCAGGCATCGTTCACGTGGTTATTGTTACAGTAAAACCTATATTGTAATTTCCTTCTAACTGTTTTATGTTCGGTATATGGTAACGTTTATGGGTAGCTATTCTTAAGCTGATAATTGACGTATAATATGAAGACCACCGTCATGACGTCGACCGTGGTGGTCGGACTCTCCGAAGTTGGCAAGCGACAGGTGAGTGGCGACTCACTCGACTCGAAACTTCCCTTACATCACTTGGACACGAGGTGTTTTCGTGGTTCCATTGTTTTATTTATTAACTGGAACATAAAACATACATGGCATAATGAGGTAGCGAGCCATGGATACATCTTGTGTCCTTAACTGGACGATCATGCTGTGGTAAGCAGATAAACTCAGTAATAAGTTCACTGCAACAGGTACATACTAGCCTACTAATTTGACTTTTGTCTCTGGATGACTTTCGACTGCAATATAAATACAGTCATCTACATTTTAGGTAGGAGTTGTGAGCAATATAAAGAGAGACTGGTTTTGCCTGCATTGCATTTTAGTAGGAATTCATGTCAACCAATGCTTAGCAGAGTCGAATAGTCTGGTGTAGTCAAAGAACTCCCAGTGTAGCCTATACTAAACAACAATCAATGTAGCCTATGCCAAACAACACCCAGTGTAGCCTGTGTCCAACAACACCCAGTGTAGCCTGTGTCCAACTCCCAGAGTAGCCTATGTCAAACAAATCCCAGTTCTGGACTTATAAAGCTTTTGAAAAAGCAATTTAAATGTCTTAATAGGTAAGACTAATAATGATAGCAGTAGTCAGGTAAGGCAAGTAGCATATAAAAAGTAACCAACAAGCAAAAAAAAGGGGGCAATCATATCAAACATGTAAACATAACAAAGGTAAACCTACGTACTTCAAGTGCAGAGAACCCCAGAAGAAATTTAGTAAGGCATGCTGTAGCCTATTTTTATGTGGTAAAGAGCATTATTGCAATTTATGGAGTAAGGCCCTGGGTCAGCTAAGGTTACAAACATGATACCTAACTGTGTGATAGAAAATTCAGACAAGGTACTCAGAGTTACATTAGCACACACATAGAAGTTACAGGTTCATCGCAACTTGAGTACAGTATAGTCATGGGAAAATAGGCAAGTTACCGTTGGCAGTAGTCAAAGATAAGGGACAAACCTTTTGGGCCCAGATTGGTTAAGGTGCATAAAATTAGACTGCCATAGTATTCTAAGAGTTACAGACTCAAAACAGGAGCCTACATTAGAAATTTCAATAACCTAACCTAACCTATCTTCATTGCATTACTAAGTTTTTTAGTGATCATTTATGCGCGTAAAGTATTAAAAGTCCATGTTTCTTCTTCCACAGGTAAAACTTGAGTACAGATCAATGAAATATCATACTGCATGCCACAATGCCCTACCTACAGTTAAGGCTAACTGCACGTTCTAGAATTTATAAATAATAAGATACAACAATTGGCCATTCGAATTATTGTTCTTACTAATCATCAGATTTTTCTTTGACAAACCATAATAATGGTACGTAATAAAGTTGATTCCCAAAAATCTCGTGTTTTGCAGTCCGTATAATCCAGTCTAAAGCTAAGTCTGTTATGCATTATACATATATATATATATTATATATATATATCATATATATATATATATATATATATCTCTATATATATATATATATATATATATATATATATATATATATATATATATATATATCTATATATATATCAAAGACAGAGTTAGCTCAAGAAGTAATATTACTGATATGGAATGATTACTCCTGTGGGAATTATATTGCATTCGCTGATTCTAAAAATACATATGCGAACACTGGGAGTTATTTAGGATGAAGCTACATAAACGTTACATTAGCTGAACACAAAGTTAGATGAGTCATTCGGCTGAGTCTATGATATATTTATTCCGCCTACAATAAATATCAATAAAATATAAATAATTACTTATCATTCCTCGGATATCCTCTCTCTCTCTCTCTCTCCATCTCTCTCTCTCTCTCGTCTCTCTCTCCTCTCATCTCTCCACGACTTACTAAAATTGATAATTTGATTAAGAAAATAGTGATACCGATTAGTTTCATCATCTGTCTTTATTGGGATTTCTTTTATCGATGCAATGAAACTGCCACCGTTGTCAAATACGAAATCTTAGGACCGGAAATTACAGGCAACCCATTCAGAATCATTACACATATATCTTACTTTATTGTCTTCACCTTGTTAACCCTGTTTTCGTTTTCATTATTCTCACTGTCGGATGAATTTTCAGCAATGTCTGTTGTGTAAGAATTTTCTACATAACTTTCATTTAGAATATGGTACTTGTGCATTGTTTCATGAATGAAAGTTTGTGCGTTTTATATCTAACCTCTTGTTCTGTAACTTTCTAGTACATTTTGTTTTATATTCCAGTGGGAATAATGTCAATAAACTACAATTACGTACTTATCGTTTTTAATTTGCGCTAGAGCTGGAAAAGAAAAACAGAGAAGAAAACAACTTATGACCGATGCTAAGTCGGCTTGGAAAGGATTATAGGCCTTTTGCCCCCTGTGTCGAAAGTCCAAAATTCCGTGTAAGTGAACGACCAGCCATCAGCGTGTTGTTCTCTCTACATAACGAAGTCAAGTGATTGGCGAATTCCCGTATTAGATAAAGAAAATCAGGAAAATTATGATAATAAGGTTCAGGAGGAAGTGTTTGTGTTTGGATAAGGTCAACAACACTTCCTCGGACCTTGAGAGAATACATTATAGATGATTTGCCTTGAAAGAAAGGCAGGAAAAATCAATCGCATACCTACAAAACGTCACGCTCAGAACATCTGCTCCCCGTATATATACGTAGTAAGCGGCTCAGGTAGCATTGGCGCACTACGTATACATGCGTACAAAACGGTTAAGGGTTAATGACTGAATAAATTTGATTATTCATCAGAGCTGGTAATATTGTGTTCTTGGGTTATCGTAGTTCCCCTTAAAGGTACTGTACCATTAGGAAAGTGTTTTTCCAAACAAGTCTCCTCAGCTACAAAACAAAATGACTCAAATTTTCTGATGTACGTTAAGAGTAAATGCAAAATAGTGACACTGATGGTGGCTGAAACTAACTTAAAACCGTTTTCATTATAAAGGCAGAACTATTGCCGGTTCATCTTTTAACAGTAGTGAAGCTGCAACAAGTGCATTTGATTTTATGGTGAACAGGTAAAGTCTCTATTCAAATAAGTTGTACAAATTAACACTAAAAGCATAAAAGCTGATGTTCTGCACTGCACACTGAAGAAAGTAATTATGGGCTTCGAAAAAATAGTTTTCACCGTGTTTTTCATTGTAACATCATAATGCTATCATTAGGAAAATATTTTTATATTTTGTAGCTGTTACAGACCCCGTGAGAGGTCCGCTCCAAGTTTGATATTATGGTAAACAAAAAGAATTCAACACCAACAGTTGAAACTGGGGATACGAAAATAGAGAGATACACAAACAACAAAGGTTTGTTTACAAGCTTACTAACAAAGATAAATGCAGAATGGTTTCTCCTATTTACATACCACAAATAAAATCTTACAATGCGTGAACTGGAGAAACGGTGGGGTAATGAAAGTACTTGCTGGCCAGTTTTGTGACTCAAAGCGATGGCTTCACAAAAGGAGAACTGTAACTTCTGATGTCTACTTGACTCCGTATTGCAGAAAACAATGTCTACTCTTGATACGTGAAGGGCAGGAACTCCTCAAAACCTCTTGTAGAACGTTTCTTCTCTGAAGTCTCGCTTTACGTCGAAATGCCTCGGTCGTCCACTCCCGGACGACTTGACCAGATCCCGATTAAACTCTTGAGCGCCCTTTTCTCTCTGATCTTTCGACTGTTCCTTCTCTTATCTCTCTCTGATGATCTTTGATCTCTGCTGCTGAGCTCACTGATGATCTGATCTGTGACTCTCACTATAATCTTCTACTCCGTCAGTCGTATTTATACGGTGTACCTGGGGGTGGGGCCTACGGGGGGGGGGGGGGGGGGGGTGGGGGGGGGGGGGGGGGGGTGGGGGGGGGGGGGGGTGGGGGGGGGGGGGGGGGGTGGGGGGGGGGGGGGCGGGCGGAGCATGAACGTCACAGATTCCCGGGATGACCAGAACATCTTAAAAGAATCTCGCAAAGTATTGCATCATATTTCGCTGCATTTTCTGGTGACAAGACTGCGCGTTTCGGTTGTTCACAGCACTCCTGCCGATTCTAGAACCATCATGAGAAAACAGGCACCTCCAACACATGCGCGAATGCCTCTTTGCTGCAGAGTTCTCGAAGATGCATTTTCCTTTCCTATATCTTATCATTCATTGCTATGAAGCCATTAATCATGACACTAGCACCCAAAATAACTGTCTCTCTTCTCTCTCTCTCTCTCTCTCTCCCTCTCTCTCTCGTCTCTCTCTCTCTCTCTCTCCATATATATATATATATATATATATATATATAGTATATATATATATATATATATATATATATATATATATATATATATATATAGTGTTATCCCCACCCATTTCAGAGTAACAAACCTCTTTTTCCGTGTATGTTTTGAGTAATTTGCTAAAATCGTATCAGGAGTAAATTGGCTTGGCCAGAAAGTTATAAATAAAACAATGAAGCTCCCTCAGTTCTTTTTTTTTTTTAATATAAATAAATTGGAAAACGAGATTCATTATGCACCATTCAGCCCTTTGAAAAACTTGATGATATAGATGTTTACCCTTTGAACATTATATAAACTGTCATTAAAGTGTTATCTCCCTACACATCTGAAAAACAAAATGTTCATTTTAGTTTTACAAATATTCAATGAGTATCTCATTCAAGCTTACTAACTTTTGGGGAAAAAATCACTGTGCCTTTTTTATTCAGGATGCACAATGTCAAAGGTCATGGGTTATAATAATAAATGTGCTACTCAATACGTGAGTATTGAGTAGTACAGAAAAAACCATAAAAAAAAATATGGGTTTTCTACTAGCGTTTTTTATTGAATAATCGTTGTTCCAAGAAAATTGATTATATTGTAGCTAACAAATATTTACTAAAAAGAGGAAGTTAGAAATTTTAACTACCAAATAATGACTGTATGTAAGAGAATTAATTTCATTCACATGTGGTAGAATGAATTTTTTCTTTTTTTGTGTGATGTAAAAACCAATGCACTGCCGTCATGCATTATGACCATTAATGTATCAATTTTTTTTACGATAAACATGTTTGTTCTTTGGTATGCACAGTACATTGTATTGTAACTAAATAAATTGTTTTTGTTCAGCATTTTATAATAGTCTCATAACTTGTGTTTCGAGTAAGTATTATTTGGTGTACACTAATTAGTGTAGGCAAGAAAAATAAGGAACTTAATAACTGGTAAACCAAAAAATTGTCGATTTTGGTGAGGTTTTGTTTCCATTTCTTTCGTCTGGCAGCGTAGTCAGTGCTAGCAGCTCGAATCATCCTTGCTTACTTCACATAACATCGAACAGGCCTTTATCTCGGTGGTCTTGGTAATTTACGCTGAAGTTGTATATTTGGACGTCCCCATAGTTCTGTTTTCATGTTGGCTAGGAACTACAGTTATAAGGCTAATTTCCTACTCAGTAGATTAAGCATATATATATATATATATATATATATATATATATATATATATATATATATATATATATATATATGTATATGTATATGTATATATGTGTGTGTGTGTATGTATGAATGTATTTCCAGGCTCGGGCACCTTTGCGTTACTTGGGTGCCTTCGCTAGTATAAAAGAAAAAGGAATAAAGCAATTAAAAACAAGTAAATACCTTATCTAATAAAGGCGCCCGAAATATTCTTATCAAATTATGTTTTGCTTTTGCCATAACCTCTCGTTCGGATCGAGTCAGATAAAAGCAGAATTTGCGGGATCTCCTCTAAGTGAAGCCGAAAAGAAGAAGAAGAAGAAGAAAAACAGCCCTTTTCGCTAGAACAAGCAAGTCCTCTCATCAGAGGAGAGAGAGAGAGAGAGAGAGAGAGAACTGTGGATATTAGCTGTAAAGGCAGTGTTGCAACGTCAGTGATTCTTTCATGGCTGAGTTCGGCGTTTTGACAGTTTTTCGATTCCATTGATAATTTTTGACACATTTCGAAACGTTCCTCGATACCCTATTTCAACTACTTGCCATACAATGCGGCGGAGGGACAGATTATTCTAAACTTTCAATTAAAACAGTTCAACTCTCTTTCTCTCTCTGACCTAACCAATGGTACTGAAAAATTTCCAACTTGCAACTTTTTCTATTTCAATTTGGATTTCGTTCCTTGACTTTTGCCATTGAAGGATTTGGACGCTACTGATTTTTGTTGACACGATAGTATGAATTAGAACGTCTCTCTCGTAGATACGTCATTATTCTAAAGTGAAATGATTGTTAGCTTATCACTGAATTTCATTTGAAAATATAAAATAAGATCAGTCTAAAAAATATATATATATATATATATATATTATATATATATATATATATATTATATATATATATATATATATATATATGTATATATATATATATATATATATATATATATATATATATATATATATATATATATATATATATATATATATATATATACTCATACTCTCTACGGGAATTAGAAATAACCTTGCTGGCAGTCAAGTATAACACGAGAGCTACAGTAGCTTTCGGGTGATTAAAACAGGAGACTGGAAGAGGTTTGACACTTTCTTTCAAGAAGTTTTTGAATGCTTAATAAAAAAAAAACAGACTGGGAATGATTCATTTTCATTCTTCATATAGGACCTTGTACCTTACCTCCTCAAAAGAATGAAAAAAAAAAAAAATCATTGATGGAAGCACAAAGTATTTTTAAATGAATGTATCTTTTATGAACGTTACCATCATTTCACATTCAATCATTCTGAATATTTTTTTCCATTATTCGCGGCCACTATGAGCGCATATTTTCTATCTCTTATTTCTTACAGATTGGGAAGGAAACATAATGAATGCACTATCATTATTTAATTGTGTTTACTGATTTTAAAACAATGAGTTCAGCATGAATTCAGGGACTAAGTGTAATTTTTTTTAACCTAGTTTCTGAAATTTGACCTTATGGCTCAGTGAACAGGTGTCCGCGGAATAAGCGAAGCAAGTAAGATAGCAGTCTGCTCTCAAAAGACAGAGGGTAGACCTAACTTGACTATGGAAAACGAAGTTGGAATATATGCAAAGAATTTTAAACTAACTCTCCTTTATAAAATTAAGCCTAGATAATTATTGCGAATGACAGAATAAAGAGTGAAGATGTTTAAATGAATTATTTATGGTTTATATGAGAAGGAAGCAGAAGAAGTGGAAGGAGGATAATAGATAATACTGACACATAATAACAGTAAAGGTTAAAAAGATATTTTCTGAATTGGTAATAATGTTGGATGATAGGTTGATGAGAATATTGTGTAATTCTCAGCTGTTATGAAGGGAGGGAAAAGACCTACAAAATGATGAATAGATGGAGTGAAAGATGCAATGGAAAAAAATGGCCTTAATATCCACGTAGCACGCTAGTTTGCGCTCGATAAATATAAATGGTGCAATGTGTATGACGGGAAGTTGGGATGGACGAACTGTACTGAAGAGCGTTGTGTGTGTGTGTGTGTGTTTGTGGTAAGGATGCATGGATGAAATTATCAATTTTTGGAAGACGTTTTCACGGAAATGATTCATACACCCTGTAGGTGTATATATATATTATATATATATATATAGCTATATATATATATATATATATATATTATATATATATATATATACATATCAATATATATATAGTATATATAATGTGTGCCTTTGTATATATATAAAAATTACATATATATATATATATATATATATATATATATATTATATATATATATATATATTGTATATATATATATATATATCTATATCGAGCATACAATGGTCCTTTAATATCTAATTCGCTCTACCTCGGAATTAATATATTTTCATATATGCTTAACCGAAGGGGAATTTTTTCTCATAATAGCATTTGCCTGGACCAGGGCGCGAAACCTATGGATCCTTTCAAACCCAGGAACGTCAGTGAAGCTTTCCTACTACACCACTGACGTTCCTGGTTTGAAAGACTCCATAGGTTCGCGCCCTGGTCCAGGCAAATCTATTATCGAGAAAAAATTCCCCTTCGGTTAAGCATATATGAAAATATATTAATTCCGAGGTAGAGCGAATTAGATATTAAAGGACATTGTAGCTCGATATATGTATATGAATCACGGAAATGTGATATGACTTATATAATATATATACATATATATATATATATATATATATATATATATATATATATATATATTATATATAAAATGTGTGTGCCTGTGTGTGTTTGTGGATTGACAGAATATAATTGAATTAACTCTCCTTGTTCATGTAAAAAGGCTTCTACGCTCATTGAATAAATGTCGATGTAAGATATTGAAAGCATATTGTTGGCATACGCTTATTCATCAATTAATATCTTCTCACTTCTATGTATTTCATAAAAAAACATAAGGAAATACCATTTATCATATCTAAATAAAAATAAAACTAGCAGTAACACGAGCTAAGGGAAGCACAGCCTAATGACAAATAAAAGTTAACAAATAATTTTCTTTTTAATTGTAAATTAATCACTATTAATCCCTTTTCTCTGAAATTGTGCTTAACACCTTAAATGTAATTTTTCAGTTCCGTGCCGAGCGAGGAACTGTCATTATCTCCAAGACAGTTAAAACAAACAAGTCAAGTCATTCCTCAAACTGAACAATTTTGGATGTCAAAATATGAAGCCCTAAAGATCAAAAGAAGAACCATAATACAAAGAACTATCATAAAATCCAAAATAAATTACATATATTAGTAACCACACCCATTAAATGAAAGATTAGAGTTTCAACGATCCAGAAAATCGAAGTTGAGAGTTGAAGAACACCACACCGTTTACTTTTACTTTCTTTTCTTTGTGAAAACTAATTACTCCTTATTAAAAGATAAAACCGTCGAGTTTATTATCCTTTGTCTCTTTGCCTACATTAAAACTAAATCACTCACCCTTTGCTACGGAGTAAACAAGACATAAATTAGCCTTTCGGACCGAGTGCTGATTAACGAAGCAAAAGAGAATAGAAATTTAATATAATGTCGTTCGAGTTCCAGGATGTAAGTCTGAGCCTTCAAAATGTAGGTGACCGGTATATTCCACTGGGGAAAATTCCACTACGGTAAGTTCCACTAGGTAAATTCTAACTATAGGTAAATTCAACTGCAGTAAATTCCACTACGGTAAAATCCACTAAAGAGTCTCTCTCTCTCTCTCTCTCTCTCTCTCCTCTCTCTCTCTCTCTCTCTCTCCGCTTAAACTTAAAAATCTCTCTCTTTGATATATACAAACAACTAAAAAAACTTGTTTCAACCTCGTACGTATATAACTAAACTAAAAAGTAGTTATTTCAAAATACATAAACAACTTGTTAGAGTTGCGTAAACTATTTAATTGTTATTTTATGCCTTGTTACTCGACTAAATAATTTTGTTTTAGCTACAGAAAAATTTTCCTAATCAGTATATCTTTGAACTTCGAAGCCTCAGTCATGCAGCTTTCATAACTTCAGAGAAGAACAAACTCTAGCTTTGCGACGAAGAAAATTACATATATAAAAAGAATGGAGTTAACAACAGTAAAACCAAAATATATTGCGATGTGAGCGTTTTTATGATGGTTGAAAAGCTAAAAACTGCATACAAACTTTCAACTACAAGTATACCAGAAGTTATTCATTCTAACGGCCCCCATAATCATCCAGCAAACAGCGCCCACGTTAAAGCCAGAAATGCAGTTAATTCTATAAAATCGGTTGTAATAAGAATGTGCACAGTATCTTCATAGGAAGTAATTTCTACGACTCTACAAAATCTCAATGAGGAAGCACAATCATTCTTGCCAACAATTCCTGGACTTTCACGCAACATTCGTAACTGGGGACAGCAAACTTTAGGAATCCCAGCACTCCCAGTATGTAGGTCGGGCTTTGAAATTCCACATGAATTTAAGTACTTGGAAAATGGATCATTGTTTTTGATTTTGACAGGGGCATAGAAGACCCAGACAGAATATTAGTGTTTTCCTCCGAAAATGGTTTAGATGATCTAGAAAACTCGGAAAATTGGGCCTGTGACGGGACGTTTAAGGTGTGTCCACATTTGTGGTGTCAGCTTTTAAAAATACATATCATCATTGGAGGGTCAAGTGTGCCATGACTCTTTGCCCTACTTCCAGACGAAAAAGAAGCCTCTTATCATCAAGTTTTGTCTACTCTGCTGAATTTAAGGCCAAATTGTCGACCGGTTACCTGCCTATTGGACATTGAACAAGCCCTCCATAATGCATTTGCATCAGTATTCCCGGATGTAGAAACAGTTGGGTGTGTATTTCATCTGGGACAGTCTGTTTGGAGCAAAATCTGTGTACTGGGTGAAAGCAGGAGATATAACACAGATGCACGTTTTCAGCTTAAAAGTAAGTGCTTTTGCGCATTAGCATTCTTACCTATTGATGACGTTGTCGAGGGCTTTGCAATTTTAAATGATGACGATAGCATTCCTTCTGACTTTATCTCTTATTTTGAAAATTCATACATTGGCATGTTACGAGGACGTGGTCATCGTCAACGAAGAGAAAATCCTATCCATATGTGGAATGTGCGTCAACGAGTTTTAAATGACTTGCCAAGAGCAAATAATTCGGTAGAAGATTCCACAATGCCTTGCGGTCATTAATTACTTCAACACATCCTATTTTGTGGAAGCTTTGCAAAGCACTGAAGATTGAAGAGGTCCTAAGCCAGACTAAAATTGCTCATGTACGATGGGGGGACTCTACAACCAAAAAAAAAATCCTATCAAATTATCGATGCAAGACTTAAGAGATTAGTTAAGAATTATAACTCCGAAAACATGCTGGAGTTTTTAAGAAGTATTGCACACAATTTAGCATAAATATAATTTTTTTTTCAATTTTTTTTTTCAAAAGCATGTTCTCCAATTATTTTTATCTTTATATGAAAAATGACACATTTATGTGATTAAAGAGCTTTTAAAAAAGACCCTAAAGATTTTTTACAACTTTTTTTTTTAACTTTTTTTTTTTTTTAAATTATGTACTCTCAGTTATTTTTTATCTTTATATGAAACTGACACATTAGGGTGATTAAATAGTCCTTCAAAAAGTATTCATTCTTCTCATTATCCTTACTAGTAGGAGAATTTACCTATAGTGGAATTTTTCCAGTTGAATATACCTAATACGCCAGTGGAAATTACCTGTAGTGGAATTTACCCTAGTGGAATTTACCTATAGTGGAATATACCTAGAACCGAAAATGCAAGCTGAAAGAGAAACGGGGATAAAAGAGAAAGAAGAGAAAGAGAAGAAGAAAAGGCAGCAGAAGAGGAAAGAGAAAGAATAAAAGAGGAAAGAAAAGTCACATGACATGAAAGGGAGAAGAAATTGATAAAAGCTATATCCATAATACCTGTGGCACAATCTAACCCTAACCAAGGTAATCAAGACCCTGTATTTGATGTAGTAAGAGTACAGAAGTTAATCCTTAAGTTTACTGAAGAAGCTCAAGAAGAGCTTTTTGATCACTTTGAGAAAGTGGCTTCAGGTATTTGGCCAGAAGATAAATGGTCAGTTTTGCTACAAAGTGTCTTAATTGGCAAAGGGAAAAGTGCTTATTTATCCTTAACAGCTGATCAGTGTAAAGACTACAAGGTACTTAAACATAGATTGCTACAAGTTTACCAGATGACCCCAAAGTACTACAATGAAAGATTCAGAAATTTAAGGAAAGTTGAGAAGGGAACCTTCTTACATTATGCCTATAAAGTGATAAGGTGTTTTAAACGTTGGTTAGAAGCTGCTAAAGTAAAAACTTTTGATGAGTATGAAGAATCACTTGTTCTTGAACAGTATCTAAGGGGAATTCCTGAACATATAAGGGCCTATTTGAGAGAGAGAGAGAGGTTAAGAAACTTGACATAACTGCTACAATGAATGAAGATTACAACATAATTAGTAGCAAATGCAATTACAATGTCAAGTACCAGAATCAACAATGCCCAGGTTTTACATCTCATCCAAAAATCAGGAACAAATTTAATGGGAAACCTACAAGTGATACTACCATTTTTTCAAGAAAATTGTCTATTTTAAGTGTGGAAGAGCAGGACACTTCAGTCAAGAGTATTACCGGAATCAACCGCTGTCAAAGCCAGTTGGTCAAGTAGTGAAAGGTGACCAGGTGAAACAAGCTACGAAGAGCAGTGTGGGAAAGAATCAGACTCAAGAAAAGAGTGAAATTAAACAAGTTGAATGTTTAGCAACCAGTGGAAATGTAACCTCAAGCAGTGAGTGGCTTAGCAGTGTGGAATCTTTAAAGCCATATACCTATGAGGGTATGCTGTCAACTCAAGGAGGAAGTATGCAGGTACCAGTCAAGATATTACATGATACAGGGAGTAACCATAGTGTGGTAGTACGTGGTTCTCACCCTCACTTGGAGAAGAGTCTCACAGGAGATTCAGTTATTTTGAAGGGTTTAGGAGGAGAGGAAGTAACTCCTATATGCCGCTTACACCTGTCGTGTGAATTGGTGACAGAAAATGTTGATTTTGCTGTAAAGGACTAACTGTGGAAGGTATATATGTTCTGTTGGGGAATGAAGTTGGTGGTGTGCCATTTATTCCTTGTCCAGTAGTGACAGACAAACCGTTGAGGATTAGTCCTGCGGTAGAGTTGGAGAAGAATAACCCCCACCTGTTTCCTAGTTGTGTAACTACCAGAAGTATGAAGAGGACTACGACTGCAAGTGAAGAAACTGAGGATTTACACACCCAAGAAGGATGAAGTGAAGGATCTTTGTGCTTAGAAGAGTTGTTCTAAGGAAGTGATGGTTTCCCTAGTGCTGACTAAGAAGAGATTGCCCAAGAAGATGAAGACGATAATGACGAAGAAGAAGAACCTGTTATTCTTGAAGAGACTCCGAGTAGTCAAAGTGCTCCTGAAGACAATAGTGAAACTACAGTAGCTGAGTTAGCAGATATTGAGAATTCAACCCTCGAAGTTGGTCAAGTGAGGAGAGAGAAGCTAATGGACTTGCAGAAGAAGGATTCATCATTAGCTGATTTGTTCTTCAGAGTTGTTGATCGAGAAGAGATGCAATAAACTCCTACCTGTTATTATCTGAAGGAAGGTTTGCTGATGAGGGAGTATAGACCTACAGATATACCAGGAGATGCTGTATGGGACGAATATATCATCAAATTTTGATTCCGTATCCATTGAGGAAGCAAGTGGTAGCAGTAGTTCAGGAGTCTGCACATATGTGAATCAGGAAGACTGCGGAGAAGATCATGAAATATTTTTCTGGCCTAGACTTCACAAAGATGTTAGTAGGTTTTGTTGTGAGTGTCATACCTGCCAGATAACTGGAAAACTGAATGAAACCATCCAGAAAGCCCCCCCACCCCTACAACCTTTAGAAGTTAGAGGTCCACCCTTTAGCAAAGTGATTATAGATATGATTGGACCGCTGCTGAAGACAAAGAAGGGAAATGAGTGTTTGTTAACATAAATGTGTCCTGTGACAAGATATCCAGAGGCAATCCCTGTTAGAAATATATCTGCCAAGATAGTTGCTGAAAAACTTGTGGAGTTTTTCTCAAAGTTTGGTATACCAGAAATATTACAAAGTGATAGAGGAACAAACTTTACTTAAAAGTTATTCCAGGATGTGATGAATTTGTTAGGAGTGAAACAACAGTTATCCACGGCTTATCATCCAGAAACTCAAGGTACCTAGGAAAGGTTCCTCCAGACATTGAAAAGTATGCTTACAAAGTATTGTTCTGAGTCAGGAAGAGAATGGGATGTTGATCTACCATTAATGTTGTTTGAAGTTAAGAGTGCTTATCAAGAAAACATGGGATGTTCACCTAATAAGATGATTTTTGGTAGAGAAGTGAGTGGACCGTTGAAGATTCTCACAGAAAATTTGGAAGAAAATCGAGAGGATAGCCAAGGTGAATATGCGAAGAATTTTAGGAAAAGGTTGAAAGAGATTAGAAAATTCTCTTTAGAAAACTTGAAAGTGAGCCAAGAGAAAATGAAAAGGAGATATGATGTTAAGACTAAGCTAAGAAGTTTTAGTGTTCGTCAACGAATGTCAGTGTTCTTACCTGTCAAGAGATTTCCCCTCACTAATAAATTTCTAGGTCCTTACAAGAAATTCAGAAGTTAAGTGATAGAAATTATGTGATTGAAACACCAGAAAGAAGAAGAAGACAAAGGAAGATACATGTGAACCTCTTGAAACTTTATTTCTCAGAAACTAAAACTGAAACCGTGTCAATAACGCAAACAACTTCATCTACAGAAGACGATGATGGCTACGAATTGGGAGCTGAAAGCAAGATGAATAATTCTTCAATTTTGAAAAATTTGGAGGATAAGCTGAAACATCTGAGTGTTGAACAAGGTGAAGACTTAAGTGAAGTGATTAGAAGTTTCCCAGAAATTTGACCGAGCATGAGATCAAGATTCAAGAAGATGGAAAACCATTCAAGCAAAGAGCCTATCGCTCATCACCGTATCATCGAGATGTTTTGAAGAAGGAAGTTGAGTATGGATTAGCAGAACCCAGTTCAAGTCACTTCAGTTCTCCATTTATGTTAGTGAAGAAACCTGACGGTTCACTTAGAATGTGTACTGATTATAGAAAACTGAATTCTATCAGTGTGGCTGACAATTATCCTTTGCCTCTTATAGATCAGTTACTTGGTAATATTGGGCAAGCTAAGTTTGTTTCCAAGATAGAGTTGTTGAAAGGATATTATCA
>NC_061107.1:41144680-41159680 GCF_015104395.2 Macrobrachium nipponense | reverse complement strand
TCCTACCATAGCCTTCATTTTCTTATAAATGCTACAGCACCCTTATATTTACTCATCACAATAATATCATTTGCTTTTCCTTTTGTAAATATTTTTTCAATATAATTCATTGCGAGCAGTTCAATAGTTGCGTGTATGGCTGAGACAGCCCTAAGATTGGTCTACGCGGGACATCGGCTACGCGACCACAAATTTTTTTTTTTTTTTTCTGTGGTGTAAGTAGTTTTACATTTACTATCCACGCAAGTACACATTTGGTCGGAGTTACTATATTAATTAAATGTTACTTCATTTCCAACAGATACGGGTGGACAACTAGTTTTAATAAGAAAATTGACATGTATACCCATGCCCTGTCATTGCCTCAAAATATAAGACTTTGATGCGCTATGCCCTGTCATTGTCTCAAAATATAAGAAACTGACGTGTAGGCTTATGCCCTGCATTGCCTCGAAATATAAGAATTTTATATGTAGGCCTGATCTCACAATGATATTAACGTTTGACATGCAGGATTATGATATGATGAATTAATAACTTAATATCAGAACTGGGTGCTTAAATCTATGCCTCACTTCAGTTAATGTGGTCATTTTGGAATTTCTTATTTACTAGGCCAACACCAATTTAAAAGGGAAAAAAGCAAGAAGCTTGTGCTTTTAGGCTGCGCATTATAATAAAAATATATATATACAATCAGAATGACGTGAGATCTTCGTAATGATCTATAACTTAGTATATCTTTTATGGAAGATATCAATTGTATACTTTTCATTTCCTGGAACTCAAATCTGTGGTGTCATCATAATGCACGAAGCTCAGCATGACCAAACGGAGTCAAATCCGTACTGGCAATGATGTGGAATGTTAACTAGTGTGACGTCATTCCCCTTCCGAGGCATTTTTCTGTAATCAAGGCCCCCGAAACTTGATCTATCTTTCGGAGGTTTCCGTGTAATGAAGTATGAGCCACGGCCCATGAAGCTTTAACCACAATCCGGTGGTGGCCTGGCCTATATCGTTGCCAGACATACGATTATGGCTAAATTTAACCCTAAATAGAATAAAAATTACTGAGGCTAGAGGATTGAAATTTGGTATGTTTGATGATTGGAGGGTGGATGATCAACATACCAAATTTTGGTGTAATATATTCAGTTAATTCCATAAGTTAAAAAAATTACTCTCTTAATCCCCAACGGTGGCTTTCTTTTGAAGGCCAATCTCCAACGGCTGGTATCTGTAAAACAAACATCTGTGTGTGTGTGTGTGTGTGTCTTAATCGAGTTACGCGCGTCAATATAAATTTTCTCAGGGACATTTTCCGTCCTCAGTAGGCTTTTCGACTTCTCGCGAAAGTGGCCTTTTTATATTAAGCCATCTTATTACCTCAGTCTTCGGCGCGAGCAGGAGAATCCTTTTTCGTTCCTTTTAAAGGTGATAAAAAAATTTTTTTACTTCACTTACTGTGCTTTCACTTTTCTGCTGAAGAATGATAAAAGTAAAAAAAAAAAAACTTTACGTGCTGGTAATTAACTTTTGAAAAATATCTAATAACATAATTTTTGCAGCTATAGTTAATCCATAATAAAAAGAATTATAGCATATGCCCAGCCTAATTTCTGTTGCTAACATTACTGTTAATATGATGGCAATTGGTACTCTGTCTCTAAGCAAAACTTTTTATTATTGCATGTAAGAATCATTATCCCTTGTTCATAGAAGGTTGAAATAGTCCTTTGCGTTAAACACAACTACATAACTTTGTTGAGAACCGCCAGGAGGCAAAGCAAGTTTAAATATTAGCTGTAAAATATATCGGCCTCATCTTTGTTTGATCACGTTAAAATCCTTTATCTCTTGGTCAAGTCCATATACTAGTCTTTACACATTACCGAATGTTAATCAGTCCTGACAGAAACAGTTAACTTTCAGGGGCATGTGGTATTTGAGGTTAGAATATATTTTAGCTTCATATGGTATATAAGGTTAGTATCTTAAGCTGACGTCCCTCTTCCTGATATGAAAGAGTCTTAGCCGTATTCTCCAACTTGAATTAAGAGTTTATGTGCGCCCGATGACGGTTACACTTCCCTCTTTTTCTGTGTTCAGTTTCTCATACAGATGAAGTAATTGTGTCGATTAATTATATATATCTATCGTCGCGATTTGAAGGCGTGTCATTCCTCAAAACTCTATTTTCAACGTGGTTTTATATATAATATATGTAGATATATATATATATATAATATATAATATATATATATATATAATATATATAATATATATATATATCCATCGTATTTTCCTTCATAAAGAGTCCAATACTTTGTTAAAATTGGGCAAAGACCGTAATTGTTTATCTTGTCGAGAATCTTCGAGTCACAGTAATGAATATATAAATGTTTTGTGAATTTTGCATGTCTGCAAAGAAACATCCGTCATACATCTTCCAAATGTTAATAAAATATATTTAATTTTAGTACGAAGCATAAGTCTTAGTTTCTCTGAAAAATCAATTCTCAATAGATGTGACATCAAGTAAGCGAATAGTAAAAAATCAGATTCTTATAAAATACCTCTTACTATCTGCTATTCACAAATATGATTGAATCACTGCAGTCTTTTCTTATGTAAATGACTTTTCGAGACTAAAGTTTAATTCGTCTTAACGAACATAGGCCATTCACCAAGATAAGATCCACAGGCCTTATTAAAGAATAAGATCCTCCTATGAAACCACAAAGTACCAAAATCGCTTAAAAGGGTGTCTCTAATTGGTATCTCGATTCTCAGTGGCACTTTGGCGCTAATCTAATTTTTGACGATAATATTGCGAGTTTAATTAGCTAGCCAGGTGTAAGATGACAGTTAGAATAACAAATTTCGGAAACATATTACAAGAACTGAGTTGATGAATAAATTGCAAGATTCAGAAAGTAGGTGGAATATTTTTTTGAAACCAGATTGGATGTTTTGGTATCTGCGTAAGCCTTGGCATGTTTATTTTTGTATAAGCGTATGTTTAAGCATACAGGTATATATGTAAAAAACGTTTATATGCGTTTCCATAGAGAGAGCGAAAATTAATGTTAGGAAATTAAATTACATAGACAGATAGAAAGAGAGAGAGAGAGAGAGAGAGAGAGAGAGAGAGAGAGAGAGAGAGAGAGCCGACTACCATTTAAAAGGAACTGGTCATGAGATTTGTACAAGGAATAAAAGTCACTCCTTTTTATACTTCTGAAGGTCGAAAACTTTTTTAAATGTTAATATGGTGCGTTGAAGTCAAATATAAATAATCAGTTCGAAAATCCCGGCACTTGTCAGTAACGATGAGGCTTTGATAATATCTCATGTATTCGCAGATAATCTGCAGATATTGGGATGCTTGCCTTTCATACATTACGAATAGTGATGCCCTAGGCAAGATGTAGAATTCTGGCTGGCCTCTTTGGAGTTAGATTCAGAAACGTTCCTTCGAGCTATGAAAGTGTTCCCTGTCCTAAGAGAGAGAGAGAGAGAGAGAGAGAGGAAGAGAGAGAGATGAGAGACGAGAGAGAGGAAGAGAGATGCGAGAGAGAGAGAGAGAGAGAGAGAGAGAGGAAGAGAAAAGAGAGAGAGATGAGACGCTGGGGAAAAATATTACAATTATACATCAAAATGAATGTGGAATTATCTTTTATAGTGTATTCACCTAGTAAGTCAATGTATGATTTGTTGAGAGACCCTTCTTCCTTCGTAAAAGGATGAGCATTTCCTGTAACCTAAGAATTTAAATTATTTCGTATTTCTAAGTGACGTTTTCTTGACTACGTTAAGAGATATTGTTTTTATTATCTCGTGAGGAATGAAGTATAATCATTACCTGTAAATTGCTCATAGCTTCATGGTCGATATTTATAGTGTTATTGAACATTCTGTCGAAATAGATGGGAACCATATTGCAATATTGACGAGGATTCTCGAGGTAAACATTAAACATCGACATCATTAGCTTGTCTATGCTTGAAGGTGAGAGTCTGTAATCAGACCATACCGTTTGTATGTTTTCAATTTAACAGTTCTATTCTACCCATGGTAAAATTTTAGTGAACATTTTCGAAATAGAGTATTACTAAAAAGTAGTATCCCTTCTATGGCCATTAGAGTGCTTGTGGTAATTAGAACAATAGCATTCGTTTAACAGGATTTCCTGAAAATGATTATACAAAAAAACTTCAATGATTCTTACTCTTTAAATTGCATAGGAAGGAAGAAGACTTCTTAAATATAATACCTTGCTAAAAGAAATAAATAAAGTGTCAGAACATGAGTTCCCTCTGATATTACAACACGTCTGGGTATAGTGCAGGTTTTTACTTATTTTGTTTATTATAAGTATTAAAAAATTAGCAACTGACCTTGTGAATTATGTTTTCTTGTAAGTTATCTAATATTGACTGGTTTTTCCCTGCCTATAATTATTACTTGATTACTTAATGACACCCCGTTCACGAAAACAGCATCCAAAATATTTAGTTCGAGTTTACAGAATTTCTCTTTAATAAATAAGAATTCCCTGACTGTTCTATCAAGTAGTTTACAACGAAAATGGCATTTAGATATTATTTCGTGTATTTTAAATTCTAGGTTGAGATTCTTATTAAAAAGCAGGAGAGAGAGAGAGAGAGAGAGAGAGAGAGAGAGAGAGAGAGAGAGAGAGAGAGAGAGAGAGAGAGAGAGAGAGAGAGAGAGAGATAGGTAAAGGAATTCCTGGCTCCTATACGATCCTAAAGACTTGGAAGTGCAATGGTGTAATTGATCACGGAATCTTTTCTACGCTATTTTCGTCGAGACCGAATTACAAAGAAATTCTACCCCCTGGAAGAATTCGCTTTTACTTGCAAGTCTTTAGTACTTAGTTTGTGTTACCTCAATCTACCGGGATTCTGATGCATTAAGAAGTCGCATGCTGTGCTAGCCATGTTGGAATGATATACATTTTATTTCGAGCATACAAGTAAGGAATTAATTGTAAGAATGAATCTAAGTAAATATTCAGTCGGAACTGGTCAAAAAAACAATAATATCTTTTTACGACTAAGTAAAAAATCACATAAGGCTGATTGTTCCCTCATAAGTAATGACAAGATATATAAAAAAGAGTGGACAGATTCCCCCCTAATACAGCCAACAAAACAAAATTACATCATTCTCGCCCAGGTCCATATACTCTTGACCCCAATCTTGAAATGACATTTGAAGGAGTTTTAGAAGGAAAAAAAAAAAGAACAGAAAACAAAGAATGTTGGTAATCCTGGTATTACCGAAGTACCTGAGTTTCTTAGACAAGTATTCCTCGCCCGAATAGTTGATCCCATTTTTATTGTTAAATTCTTTCGTTCTAATAGTTTGTAATCTGATTTTTTATATTTAGAATTTCTCCGTTTTTATTTTTGAGGGGGGGAGGACGGGCAGATGAATAGCACTCCGAATCTGAATTCATTATTTGCTCTTGTCTTAAATACAGCTTTTGTAAATCCCATCTCTCCTCTGTTCTTTTAAATCTTCCTCATGCAAGAGAACTGAATCTTTTTGCAGGCGACTTGGCGAACCAAGTCGCTTCGAGAACTGAAGGATTTTTGGCCCTTTCCTTCGCCATCATCATCATCATCCTTTTCATCCTTCAAATGGCCTCTCCAGTCGTCTAAGAGCCCTTGTCCTTTGACGTCTTCCCCCAGCTCTCGATCTTCCTTTGTAAGGCTTCCCTCAAATGCTTCTCATCTCCAAATAGAAAGGGTTCCTGCGAGTTCCTTGTTCTTTGCTTTTGAAATCCGTTATTTGATTTTTCCATTTTGTTAATTATTTTCATCCTTACTTGTAACTAAAGTTTATTTACGATTGTCCTATGCTAATTGTAAATTAATTAAGGTATACTTCTCTCTCTCTCTCTCTCTCTCTCTCTCTCTCTCTCTCTCTCTCTCTCTCTCTCTCTCTCTCTCTCTCTCTCCGTCTAACTATCTATCTTTGTATTTACATAAGTACGTATGTATATATATATATATATATATATATATATATATATATATATATATATATATATATATATAGATAGATATATATACTATATATATATATATATATATATATATATATATATATATATATATATCTATATATATCTAATAATTATATATATATATATATATATATATTATATATATATATATCTATATATATATATATATATTATATATATATATATCTATATATAGTATAGATATATATTATATATATATATATATATATATATATATATATATATATATATATATATATATATATATATATATATATATGTGTGTGTGTGTGTGTGTGTGTGTGTGTGTGTGTGTGTGTGTGTGTGTAAATAACACAATGACAGACTACTTTTAGATATGTGTTATATGTCAAACACTTCCATCATCATCTTGGGTTTTTTGGTTAACACTATTCCTCATTATTTAGGTAGCTATTGATACATACAATTTATGTAAGCTAATTATATTTTTTCTTTATTATCCTCAATGTTATGATTACGTTCGTGTATTTATCTTATTCATTTTCATTGCTGTTTACAAGCACAAACTTATGCTTCCTTTTATAGAAAAAAACAAACATATATAAAGTCATTGAAATGGTCTTGGCACCAACTGAGGAATGTTTGCGAAGTGAAGCATCCCGACTTTTAGTGAAAGTCTTGCGAATGAAAAAAAATCCCGATAAAGATTTTACGTAAAATCAAAGAACGTTCTTTATGTTGGTGGCGTTGTGGAAAGGTTTTGAAATAAGTTTTGAATGTTTTTTTTTTTTTTTTTTTTGAAGTATTACTGGTAGAAATTTTTCAATTAATGCTCACGGCTAAAGCGCACAAAACGTTTCGCATAATAATAGTGTGTCTTTCTTCTCCTGTTTATTTCTTGTCTCTTTAAACCATACACCAGACGAACATAAAATTACACACATTCTTTTTATGCACACACGCATACGCACACACACACACACACACACACACACACACACACACATATATATATATATATATATATATATATTATATATATATATATATATATATATATATATATATATATATATGTGTGTGTGTGTGTGTGTGTGCGTGTGTGTGTGTGTGTAAGCGTATTTACATCCTTTCTCATAATTTCAGTCATGACTGCGAAAGGAAACGACGAACAACACAAGGTCCAATAGAACTAAGTGAAGTTCTTGGAGACACCTCTTTCAGTGGAAATGAACATGTTCTGGGGTCTTCAAAGTACAAGCTGGAGCTGGAAGTCCTGTTGGATGAGGCAGTAGCTGTTTCTCTGACAAATGCGCAGCAAGTGGTGGCTGGTGAAAGCAAACATGAGAAACCATGCAAGTCTACAGTCAATGCAATAGTGGAAATGTCTGAACTTCATACCCAAATGGAGGAAGCTCATGAAAGAATTGCTCTGCATTCTGACAACTCCCTGAAGTGCAACATTGGCCGGGTCGTAGTACATTCACCAGACAGTGATGCCATCATCCTCCTTTTATATAATTTTTCCACCCTTCAAGCCAATGGTCTCCAGCAGTTGTGAGCAGACGTGGTGTTGTTGACTCAACAGGTTCTTATCTATTCATGCTATGGCTGTATAGTTTGGTTTACTCACTGCTGTGTTACCTGCAGTGCATTATTTCACTGGAAGTGACTATACCTGCAAAATTGGAACAAAACCAGCTGCTCTCAAGGCAAACCCAGAGCAATATTTTGGCTGAGTATGGCCACTGCATTCATAAGACAAAATTGTCTGAGAGTTTTGCTTAAGCTGAGGCATACCTCGTTCAAGTTCTCAAGAAAGGTACAGCAATTCAGACAGGGAAGCAATGAATTGCCTCCAACTAGTGGAGCGATCAAGGCTCACATCCTCAGAGCATGCATTGCAACTAAGGAAATGCTTTGTGTTTGACACTGTTGTTGACAAGCCAGATCCAAAATCCTTTTGATATGTGCTGGATAATGAGTTGCTACTGCCTATTGCTGGGCACAACCCTTTGCCAGACGAATACACCATTTGCTGCGGGTATAAAAATGCACAATTGGTGCCTGTTCCTGCAAATGGAAAGGTGTCCTTTGCACTAGATTTTATGACTGTAGCCTTCAAGAAGAAATTCTTTGTGAAAATATATAATTTTCACAATTGAAGCTTTAAATCTACAATTATGTTCAGAGAAAATTGTGCAAGTTTTTGAGGAATCTGTAAATGGGTGTTTGTCATGCCTGATATTTGATTACAGGAAATTTCAATGTGATACAATGGACTTGAAATCTTACAGCACAAATATGAAATTTCACACAAAACAATAGGCATAGAGTGTAAATCCCCATATAAAGGTGATTCGGGAAGACTTTGAATACCAGAAATGAGCCCTTGGAATTGGTTTATCCGAATTTCGAATGACATATTTCAATTTCTTGGACCCAAAAATATATGTCTAGACACTGGAACCATCATTCTAGGTAAATTAAAGCATGAGGTACAGGGAAAACTCAATTTTCATCAGACATGATTGTGCAGAAAATTTCATTCAAATGTGTAATTTTCAAACGTCTATTACAAGAGAATGCCCACCTTCCCAGAGGTCTACCCAGTTTTTTTTAAAGCCAAGTCCCTAGATTTATCAAATCTGAAGACTAACTCTCTGACTCTCTCATGCACACAGACTCCCCTCCATCCCCCCTGCTATATGTATCATCAGGGATTATGACACAGACAACACAAAGACTGAGTGAACTTTCAACAAGGATGAAATTTTACACTTCATGAGAAACATCATGACTGCCTTCATTCAGTTGGGGGAAATCCCATTCAACCAAACCCTTAATGAACAAGCAATTATAATCAGATCTTGAAAAAGACAATGTCCCACCTAACAAATTCATGAACATAGGCATTGACACTGATTCTACCACTAACTCGGACACAAACCCAAATTTCTCTTTCAATAATGACAAGGAACTGCTGCAAATATTTCAGTGGAACATTCTAGACATATAGACCAAATTTGCATTACTGCGATCACAAGCGTCCCTAGGAAATCACGATCTCATTAGTCTGCAAGAGACATTCCTTAGAAAATACCTGTCTTTTTCCTTAAAAGGGTATATTATACCGGACACCTTACATGGACACCATAAGACGGCTCCTAACACAGATTAAAATTAGTATTCCCTCTTCCCAAATTCCAGATATAGACTTTGGACCAGCAGCAGAATCATTAAGTGTCAAAATCATTCTAGAGGAAACAATCCTTATAATCCACAATGTTTAAAGAGCACCAGACAGCACCTTACAGGCAGATGCACTTTTTGTTGCAGCCTCCAGAGAGAACACCACATTCTCATCACCCCTTCCTTAAGTCCAAAAAACAAATCCGCCCTGCAGGATGCCACCTACACTTTTTGTTCAAGGAGTTCACGCAGGTGACATTGTTAAACAATTGTGATGAGACCTCACATCTATGCAGTGGAAGACTGGACCTCACTCTGGTTTCCAAAAATCTGTAGGAAGGAGTAACATGGGAACCGCACCCTGTTCTTATCAGTGAGCACTTTGCTTTGCAAACAAAGTTACGACTAAGGAGGCTCTATCCCTCTGCTCTTCCCCCTCCCAGATGGAACCCTGAATTTGCCAAAATACATAAATTACCTTCTACAGGATGTTTGCACATTTCTACAAGATTTCTAGAGCCTCCAACTAGAGCGTCCATGCCAAATAAAGAAATGCTCAACTACAAACACAAATCACAAAGGTGCCTGGTACTACAACTCTGGGATAAAGAGGATGAACAGAAGGGTAAACCGAGTGAGGAAACTCTTCAGAAGATATGGAACATAAAGCCTGCATGCCACTTATCTCCAGGAGCAGGTTTTACTGTTCATTCAGTCCTAATGATTTTGTGTAGCTTTCTTTTAAACTCTTCCACACTGTTGCTGTTTGCAACTTCTGGTGACAGCTTATTGCATGTGTCACATATCTAGTATGTGAAGAAGTTCGGCAATGAGATGTGTTTACATCCATTATTTCTTGTCTGGTTTTCATTTAACGCAAATAGGTTACTGTCTACTTTTTTATGGCTTTCACTATTTTGAATGTTTCTATTAGTTGTCCTCACAGCCGTCATGTTTCTAAGCCATAAATGTTCAGGCTCTCTAGTCGTCCTTGGTAACCTATTTGCCTGATGGATGGAATTAATTTTGTGGCTCTTGCTTATACCCCTTCTAATCTATTTATGTACTTTCTTAGTGTTGGTGACCAAAACTGTACTGCATATTCAAGATGAGGTCTAACTATGGATGTGAAGAGCTGCAGCACCGATATCTTCTTTCGGTATTTGAACTGGGTCTTTATATATTCCACCAGTTTCTGTGCCTAAGGTCTTCTTCTTGTTCTACACCATTTATGTCACTCCTAAGCAGCATGTAGTTGGAATGTGGGTTGTTTGTTCCTATTTGTAACACTTTACACTTCTCCACATTGAAAGCCATTTGTCATCTTTTTGACCACTCATATTTTCTTTAGGTGATTCCTTAAACTATCTACTGTCTCTGGGTCTGCTGCATTTACACCTAGTTTGGTGTCGTCTGCAAATTTGGCTATCCTGCTTGTTAATCCTACATCAATGCCATTGATGAAAAAAAAAAAAAAAAAAAAAAAACAAGAGCGGCCAAGGACGTACCCTGAGAAACTCTGCCCCTTCTGATTCTTAACCGTTTATGACAGTGGTTCTCAACCTTTAAATGACCACGCCCCCTCTAAGAGTCGGCCCTTCCTTCCACGCCCCCCTTGCATAAGTGAATAAAATTCCCTCCCGGTCTTGAAAAAGGTTTCTAGGGATAGAGAGGAAGGTCAATAATTACAAACCATTGTAAGCCCAACGAGCCTAACTAGAGTAGTAGACTCGAGGAAAGTAACGTTATGAGGCGATACTTTTGCATTTTTTCCTAAACTTCTAAATATTAGTTCCTCACTCGTTAAGAGAATAACAAATATAATTAGAGAATTTTTTTATTCATTTTTTCCCTAGGGCTTGCGCCTCCCCTGGAAATTGCTGATGCCCCCCACCCCAGGGGGACGCGCCCCCAAGGTTGTGAACCACTGGTTTATGACGACTCTGTTTTCTATTAGTTAGCCAGTCTTCGATCCAGTCTCCTGGATCGAAGACAGAGAGAGAGAGAGAGAGAGAGAGAGAGTTACAAGGATTAGGATGTATCAAAGACTTCTTAGTCCATCCGAGGAGACATCAAGTGCTCAGTTGTCTCTAGAAGCAGGTTTTATTGTTCATTCAGTGTCTAACTTTATTTTAAGTTCCTCCACACTGATACTGTTTGCAACTTCTGTTGTCAGTTTATTCCATGAGAGAGAGAGAGAGAGAGAGAGAGAGAGAGAGAGAGAGAGAGAGAGAGGAGGCTTAAGAGAGGGAGAGAGAGACAGAGAGAACGATGTTTTATCCGAATAACAGGTTCTCTCAGATAACCACACCCAATAGGCCCAGAAGACCTCAACGCTTCCAGGACCTAGTGCGTCACCAGCCCGTGACAAACCAAAATGCAGCTGAATGACAGATTCGTCACCTGTACACCTGCCCCTACTGGTATAAATACCCCTGTAACTCTCTTTGAAAATAATCGTCAGAGCGCCTTTGAAACTTCTTATGTCCTTTGGAAATCTGATGCACCTTCTACATGCTGATGATAAAATATCAAGAAGAATAGAGAAAACTCGAATAAATTGAATGCCGTAGAAACAACCATTATTTTTAATGCTACAGCCCTTAGAGAAGGCCTACTCAATAATAATAATAATAATAATAATAATAATAATAATAATAATAATAATAATAATAATAACAAGTAAAAGGAGGAATATCTGAAATGTTTTGAGCGATATACTTAGCTCGGGGGGCTCACTATACTTTGTTTTTTTCCATCTGTCCATCCGCCTGTGGTGTTTTTGTATGGTAACACTGCGTCCCGGGCTTTAAATAATTACTGTATGTGTAAGTTTTAGGTAAATAAAAGGATATCTGGGTACATTTGCAATGTGAAAAATGTTTTAATAATTTACTGTATGCGAAGTACACCGTTAATATTCGAAATAGGATATTATTGCTATTGTTGAATGTAAGCTGAATGTAACTATCTAAAGCCCGGAGCGCAGTGTTACCATACGGAAACACCACAGGCGGATGGACAGATGGAAAAAAAAACAGCGTATAGTTTAGGAATGTTATTACATTAATATTTAAAAAATCGAAGATTACAGAATTCTGAGTAGGCCTTACTCCATATGAGTATCATGTATTTCTTATCAGAAACAAATAGCTAGGGACTAGTAGGATTCTTCACTAATTCATGTAAGAGATAAAAAAAAGATAAATAAATAGATAAAAATAAAATAAAAATTAAAAAACAAACCTTCTACCACAATAAGATCATTTTAGACTACTATGCATTTCAGGGACCGCGAGGCATCGTTTTTCTCAAATATTTTTCAAATTATTAATTTGATCGAAATTGTACTTTAACACTGCAGAAGACACCTCGCCCTAATTTTTGGCAATATAGTGCATTGTCAAATGGTGTTAATTACGGCATTTACTCTTGACTTACAAGGTGTTGCCAAGCATTGCCAACCTGTGCTTTCGGATGTGCTTAACTCCCATCCTGTCCCTCCCTACCTACCTCCTTCCCTCACCCTTTCCCTCATCATCCCTCCCTCAAGCCACTTTCCTGGCTTTCCCGCATCCTCCTCCCGCCCCTTTCCTGCCTATTATATTAAATAATATATATCAAGTAAACTTGGATATGATAAATATGTTGGTTTTTGTAGAATCTGCGTTAATTTGATCATTGCTCTTTTATTTTCTTAAATTATGTAAATGGGAGTATGCTAAAGAGTGTATGACCATCACCCTGTTCACCAAGGTCTCCTCACTTCCCCTAATTCCCCTAAGCTGCAGGAGCTTTCTCTACTTCCTTAATGCTCAGAAAATGGACTTAATTTGGGGGAAATTAATATCATAATATAACTGTATGAGTGTTTCTCTATTCATATCACTCTACAATCTCGTTTCTACTAAACTAATGCCAGTAATAAGGATGTAATTCATAAACCGTACTGAGTTTAGTGAATGATTTGAATTCCATGCATCTTGAATTATTATATTACTTACCATTAATGTAAGTGTGACCTATTTTACCTTATTATCAGACATTTAACAAACTTTTTTTTTTAAAAAAAAGGTATCCAGTTTCGCCCATTCACAATCAGTTAAGAAATAAATTTTCGTATGTCTTTCACAAGTTTGTATCTATTTTGCAGCATCGCAAACTGTCATAATTGAAGGTTCGCTTGATTTTTATTCCTTGACGGCAACAGACCAAAAATGCTGGTGATATATATCAATCAAGGGATTTCATCACTTATATCATCTGAATATACTTATTGCTTATGAATTTGAATGATTCTGAATGATTATATAAAAATGAAAATGAATATGTTCTTTGATCTTAACAGCTTCCCAGATGATATTTTGTTTCATTTATAGACTACTTTTATACCTATATTTTTAGCCATCAACGTAACATACATATGGCATTATGAAGTGCTATACATACTCAATAACTATTGAGGAATTCTCAAGTCTACCTAAATTCACAAGTTCATCTTAAAGAAAACGAAGATGTTTACTTTATTATTACCCGCGACAATCAGGTAACCAAAATTAAATCACACAGTTTAACCGAGAACCCAGTATAAAATTAACACTATTATTTAGAGTGGTAGAGAAATTATGAAATACCTCTCTCTCTCTCTCTCTCTCTCTCTCTCTCTCTCTCTCTCTCTCTCTAGCGTGTATTAAGTATTATCAATGGTTGAACAGAGATGAATACAATTGAGAATATGACAAGGACTTTATTCACAGTCTTCGTCACTATCAAGGAACGAATCATCCTCGTTATCATGATAATTACAGGATCTACAGGTTTGTGGATGTTATCCGTGGACCTTATTCATCTTCGAAGGATCTGGACCGTCTCACTTACCTGTTGAGATTGATCCTTAATAAATATTGTTTACTTTCTCCATTTCTTATATGGTTTGGAGTCGTATTACAAATGCATTTCTGCAACGACGTGGACAAAGTAACATGTCGGCCATGGCAGCGATGAAAAATTACTCAGTGAATACTTAAAGTGCGAGTGCTGCCGCAGACAGACAAGCCTTTATAAGCATTACGGTATTATCCGACACGCCAAAGATACTCTAAACCGAATCAAATCCCCCTATCCTCTTTATTATGAACTCTCCAATTATCTGCTGGTATTGAAAAATGTCGTGGAAAACGAAATGAGAAGAACAGCGATAAAGAAAGAGTGAGAAAAAGGGAGGGAGGGAGGTAGGAATGGAGGGAGGGATAAGGAAGGTATGGAGGACGATAGAATCTGTAAATGACTGCTGCTGACGCATGCGACTTTGCCTTTAAAAGTCGAAAGTAAACGCCTTATCTAATACCATTTGACAATCAACTATTACCAAAAATTAGGGCGAGGTGTCTTATACACTGTGTTAAAGTACCATTTCGATCAAATGATTAGTTTGAAAGATATTTGAGAAAAACGATGACTCGCGGTCCCTGAAATGCATAGTAGATGCCAAATAAGATTTTTTTTTTTTTTGTCATGTTACTTAAGATGGGAAAATGTTTTTCAGGCATATTCTCTTTAAAATAGCTATCATCTCTTCGTAAGGATGAATCCTACTCCCTTTCCTCTCATGTGGAAAAAAATAGTTTTAGATCTCGAGTAGGTGACAAAAACTTCAAATGACATCACTACAACAATCGGTTAATGGCTAATATCCTAAGAAGCCACAGAACCTGATCATCTCATACTTCATTCATCGCCAGAACATTCCACTCATTTTTGGATTG
>NC_061107.1:41137180-41139680 GCF_015104395.2 Macrobrachium nipponense | reverse complement strand
TACGTTCTTTTGAATCTCTGAACCAATCCATCTCGAGGTCACATAAATTAACTTTATCACTTACACAATTGTCCTGTAACAATACAATACAATTACTAACAGGACCTTATTGAAACTGGATGGTATCAAGATATTTATTCAAAAAAAGTTACAACTTTCCTGGATAACAGTCCCCATTGTCAAGTATCATTGGAATGACCAGACACGGAGTTCAGCTGTATTTAAATGTGTGTGTGGGAGATTGATTAAAGGCTTTTATAATTGGACAAGGACAATGCTGTGGCGAATTAGGTGTTCTGTCAGTGGCCTGTTAAATTGTTTTAGCATTCTCAGTTATCTCGTCATACACTTTGACCTTGACGACATTTGGAGTTTAATTTTTAATGGAAGGTATTTCGGTTTGCAGGTGGCTTTTTTTAGTGGCATTTCCTATTTAAATGATTTGACTTTATTTTATCACAGTTTCATTGAGCAAATTCACTCATACGTATGTAAATGAGAGCTAAAGCAATGTATCTGTTTTGCCCCTTTTTTTTTCTCTTCTCTTGCATACAGGACACCCTAGGATAGGTGCATCTCTCTGATCAATTCGGCATAGCAATGACTGCAACCTCGTTTAGCTCTGGAAGAGTGAATTTTCTTCAACATGCATAATAACCCCACTGAATTTTATACTCCAAGAAGTAATACACTTATATATAAAACTTCCTTTTACTGGCCTAAGTATCTTTTTTAATATACGTATTGCAGAAACTTTGAGAAAATTATGTATGCAAAGAATAATAATCAGTAATCATTCATACATTTTTGCATAAAAGAAATTTTAGTTTGAGTGAAATACATAGCATATTTCTCAGCAAACGTTTGTATTTCGTTTCACTGGGATCATTGTAATGTGTGTAATTAAAGTTATATATATATATATATATATATATATATATATATATATATATATATATATATATATATATATATATATGTATATATATATATGTATATTTAGCAAATTAATTTAGCATTATTGTTTGGCATAAAAATCTGAAGAAATGTGCATATATATATATATATATATATATATATATATATATATATATATATATAGATATATATATATATATATATATATATAAAACTTTAATTTCACACATTTGCAGTTTTTGCAAATTTTGTACGGATGCTATGCATTTCACTCAAACTAAAATGAATAATGGCAAAGCCTAGTGTATAGGTAATTTGTCTTAACACTCCATAAATTGTTAAAAAGTTTTAACAGGATTAAGTTGTTTTACCTTTATCAACATAAAATAAATCATTCTTTTCTGTGTTTTTTTTTTCCTTATGCTCCATTAAATCAACTGTAGGCAATTGGATAAATCGTATTCCGTTAAACCATCCAAATCGTTACAATCTTCAGCTGTCGTGGTCTCATCCTGCCATCTCGCTGATTGTTTCAGCTAAAATTTCCTTCTGAAGACAACAAAAATATTTATGATTTAATATAAAAGTAGTTTCAGTTTTTAGTTACGTCATTATTGTTTTAGCGAACAAAATGGAACAAATTTATTTTTCCCTTTTTTAAAACTGTAAAATCCATGTTCTTCTCTATGTACATTTCTTCAGATTTTATGCCAAACAATAATGCTAAATTAATATGCAAGTTTAGGCAACTGTCTTTGCAGCATTCATATGGAAGAATGTCAAAAAACGTAGTATATGTGGAATTAGAGTATATCTTACATCATGGAAGCTAAATCAATCATATAGCATTAGACCAACATTTTCCATCATATCCTAATATTTTTTTTCCAGCAAAATAATAATAATAATAATAATAATAATAATAATAATAATAATAATAATAATAATAATAATAATAATAATAATAGACAATACACAAAGCACTACACCCAAGAGCAAATACGGACAGACTATACATAACACGAAAGGAAGGAGGGAGAGGGACTACTAAGTATAGAGGACTGCGTCAACATCGAAAACAGAGCACTGGGGCAATATCTGAAAACCAGTGGAGACGAGTGGCTAAAGAGTGCATGGGAAGAAGGACTAATAAAAGCAGACGAAGACCCAGAAATATACAGAGACAGGAGAAAGACAGAAAGAACAGAGGACTGGCACAACAAACCAATGCACGGACAATACATGAGACAGACTAAAGAACTAGCCAGCGATGACAATTGGCAATGGCTACAGAGGGGAGAGCTAAAGAAGGAAACTGAAGGAATGATAACAGCGGCACAAAGATCAGGCCCTAAGAACCAGATATGTTCAAAGTACGATAGACGGAAATAACATCTCTCCCATATGTAGGAAGTGCAATACGAAAAGTGAAACCATAAACCACATAGCAAGTGAATGCCCGGCACTTGCACAGAACCAGTACAAAAAGAGGCATGATTCAGTAGCAAAAGCCCTCCACTGGAGCCTGTGCAAGAAACATCAGCTACCGGTGCAGTAATAAGTGGTACGAGCACCAACCTGA
>NC_061107.1:41129680-41132180 GCF_015104395.2 Macrobrachium nipponense | reverse complement strand
CCCCCTTAATGGGAAGAAGTTAATCACTAAATGGCTTCCGACAATCTTCTCTTGAGCCAACTGTAATTAAACTTTTCTGCTGAAGGATTACAGTGAAATACCAGGTGCGCTGAAATTAGAGCCCCCCTCCATCCACAGAAGAAATGGAAAGTTATGAAGTTTTCTACTACAGTCTATCTTCAAGTACATTATCTAAAGTTTCTTTATTAAGCTATTTTTCATTTTACATTTCTTGTTTTTTCAGACTGGGTGACAGAGTTAGATACAGGCATGGCTAACGACTAGGAGGAAATCAGATCGATTGAACGAATCTGGGTTATAACCTTCATAGAAGCCAGGGATGCTGACGCACCCTTCATTTCATGTTCCTGGATAGCTAAATACTTTAACCCTTAAACGCCGAATGGACGTATTAAACATCGAGTCAAAATCTCCCCCGATTTCCGAATGGACGTACCATACGTCGGCTCAAAAAGTTTTTTAAAAAATTCGCGGAAAAAATACTATAGGCCTACCAGCCGAAAACTTTTGATTCACGCGCCTTGGGGGATGCTGGGAGTTCACGGATCAAGGCGTTGGTTTGTTTACAATCGTTACGCAGGCGCGCAAGCGCGAATTTCTTTCTTATCGCACTAAAAAGTATCAGTGACACATCTCAAAATTATTTCGTCCCTTTGACATAATTTTTGCACCGTTTTAAATTATCCGTTACATGAAGTATTATATATGGAAATGTGCGCAATTTCATTTAAAATACAACAACAAAAATACTCATGATTGTAACTTTTATCAGTTTTGAAATATTTCCATATAAATAACGATAAGTGCCAAATTTCAACCTTCAGTCCAACTTTGACTCTACCGAAATGGTCGAAAAACGCAATTGTAAGCTAAAACGCTTATATTTGAGTAATATTCAACTATTTACCTTAATTTGCAACAAATTAGAAGTCTCTAGCACAATATTTCGATTTATGATAAATTTATGAACAAACTTTTTCCTTACGTCCGCGCGGTAACTCTTCCGAAAAAAAGTCATACATGCGATTGTGGTAATGTTTGCACCATTTTAAATTAGCCGTTACATAAAGTTTTATATATGGAAACGTGCGCAATTTCATGCACAATACAACTAAAAACAACCCATGGTTGTAGCTTTTATCAGTTTGAAATATTTTTTCATATAAAAAATGATAAGTGACAAATTTTTAACCTTCGGTCAATTTTGACTACCGAAATGGTCGAAACGCAATTGTAAGCTAAAACTCTTATATTTTAGTAATATTCAATCATTTACCTTCATTTTGTAACGAATTGGGAAGTCTCTAGCACAATATTTCGATTTATGGTGAATTTATGAAAAAAATAAAATTTTCCTTACGTCCGTGCGGTAACTCTTCCGAAAAAATCATACGTGCGATTGTGGTAATGTTTGCACCATTTTAAATTAGCCGTTACATAAAGTTTTTATATATGAAAATGTGCGCAATTTCATGTAGAATACAATGAAAAATTAATTGGAAGTTTGTGCTTTTGTTCATTCATTTTTGAAACTATTTGCATATAAATCACGATAAATAGAAAAAAAAAAACCACGTTCGGTCAACTTTGACTCTACCGAAATGGTCGAAAAAACGCAATTGTAAGCTAAAACTCTTATATTTAGTAATATTCAATCATTTACCTTCATTTTGCAACAAATTGGAAGTCTCTAGCACAATATTTCGATTTATAGTGAATTTATGAAAAAAAAACTTTCCTTCCTCCGCGCGCGGATTCTCCGCCATAAATCTCCGAATTGCGTACATCGAAATTCTCGGAAAATTTGCTCCGTTTCATATTAGGCATTTCATAGAGTTTTATATATGAAAATGTGTCAATTTCATGTAAATAAAAGGAAAAATATTGAAGGTTGTAGCTTTACTCATTTTCGAAATATTTGCATATAAATCACGATAAATAGAAAAAAAAACCACGTTCGGTCAACTTTGACTCTACCGAAATGGTCGAAAAAGGCAATTGTAAGCTAAAACTCTTACAGTATCGTAATATTCAATCATTTATATTCCTTTTGAAACAAATTGGAAGTCTCTAGAACAATATTGAGATTTACGGGTGAATTTTTTTGAAAAAATATTTGTTTTTTTACGTCCGCACGTTACGAATTCGTACATCATTTTGTGATAATATTTTTCCGGTGTTACGTTTTATTGTTTTACAATGTATTATATATCAAAATGATTGCAATTTAGTGTACAATACAACGAAAAAAAAGAAACTCGTTAGCTTTTAACCGTTTTTTGCACAGCGTGATTTTAATACAATTATGTATGAATTTTTTTTTTGCTACCATATATCGCATTATTTACATATGATAATGATATTATTTTTCATTTCTGATGATTGCATACTAAATTTCAGGCAATGACAAAAAAAGGAGCCAAAAAATGAACTCTAAATCTTCAAAACTAAGCGCGTTGTGTTTTTTTTAAAAAATTAT
>NC_061107.1:41114680-41124680 GCF_015104395.2 Macrobrachium nipponense | reverse complement strand
GTTGTCTGTTTCCCATTCAACTTTAAATTTGATGCTGGGCACTAATGCGTTTAATTTTGAGAGGAATTCATTAAAATTACCCCACTTATTATCCAAAATGTTAGTATGTCATCCACGTATCTCTTGATGTTTTAATAATCAGAGACACGACAGAATACAAATTTACCATATACAGAAAACCAACGCTCTCACTTCATATATTCACTACTTTAGCTATCATGACAATAATATCAAGATAGGTGTAGCTAGCAACCTATTCTTAAGAGCCTTACGAATTTGTTCCCCAGATTTCCTGGAAAAAGGAATTTGAACTAATTCGCAAGCAACTTTCATCTTTAAAGTATCCTGACCATATAATTGAGAAAGCAATTCAAAAAGCAAACGTAATTTTCTACCGACCCCCTAAAGACAAGACCAGAGACACACCCAACAAATAAAATAAAAAATTCCCCACCTGGAGGACGATTAAGAGAGTAACTCACACCCTTGGGAAATCCAACCCTTTTGCATTTACCTACCCAAATACCTTAGCCAAATCCTGATTACGTCCAACAAAAAGACATCGCCCAAAGACTCTGGTGGGGTATATGAGATCCCATGCCAGGACTGTGACCAAATATTACATCGGATTTACAGGTAAATCACTTCCCCAGACATTAATACAACACAAACGGTCAGTTAGGTATGGACAACAGAACTCGGCTATTTTCAACCATATAAATGAACATAACCATAGAATAAACTGGAATATGTCACGTGTAATTTATAGCAGCAACTGCCGGTACAAAGAGTCAAATGATGGAATCGGCCTTAATAAAACAAGAGAAGCAGGTAATGAACATCTCAAAAGGAAATTGGACATCGGACATCGTCGACGCAGTGTTCATTCAACCAACGCTTAAGAAGATTAAAGGAAGATTATCAGTGGGGGTGACCTAAATTGGCTTACTTGTGGACGAATCTCTTGGTATAAATACCACTTTTCTGTAAACTTTTCTCTTCATATACCTGAAGAGAGAGACAGCAGTCTCTGAAATATAGTACTTTCTCTCTACATTTTTTTTTTAGTGTTTTATGGGCTCCTTTTATTAGATGGAAATTCTGTTGTTACAGAACATTTTTAACCCAGTCATATATATATATATATATATATATATATATATATATATATATATATATATATATATATATATATATATATATATATATATATCTATAGATAGATATATATATTATAATATATATATGTGTATATAATATATTATATATATATATATATATATATATATATATATATATATATATATATTATTTATATATATATATATATATATATATATATATATATATTATATATACATATATATATATATATATATATAATATATTATATATTATCCTATATATATTTAATATATATATATATTATATATATATATATATATATATCCAAGGAATCCTTATTACTCTTCCCCACCGGTTGCTTTCTTTTCCCCTTAACTTTCTCATGGCCGTTCGAACCTGACCAATTATTCAGAACTCTGAGGGAAATTCCATAGAGGTGCGGAATGCTCGAGGAACTCTATTCCATAAGAGTTCTCTACACACATATCGTCACAGAGCCCTGGCTATTTATTAATTTTCTCTCGAAAATCCAAATATTGCTTGATGTATTAAAGACTCGCTAGTTCAAGTTTTAATGAATAACTAGTCCTGATGGGACCATTGAATCTAGAGTGATTTGTCAGAGTAACAACATAATATCTTAACTCTAACTTTCACATATGTGATTCCAAAAACATAGTTTCTAATTCGTTTAAAATAAAAAAGGTGCACTGAATTTGAATATTATCAAGGGCAAAGAGAAAATGAGCCACAGTAAGGTAAAGGGAGAAAGAGAATATGAGAAAATTATATTCATATTTCCTATAAGAAAAAACAAACAAATGTTTCATCGTTTTACTTCACTCCAAGTAAATAAAGTTTTCCCTTGACTATGAACTGTCCTGTCACGGATTGTTTTTATCCTCTCGCTGCTAAATTCAATCGACATGCCATTTGCAAAAATATATTATTCACAGAATATTTTATCAGTTCCCTCTCTTTCATCTAATTTCGTTCGTGAGGCGGACTACAACTTCGGAGTTGGTTGTTTATTTGTGGCTTAAGTCTTCTCACTTTGGAAAGGTACAGAGGATGATGTTGCTACAATCGAATTTCAATTCCATTAATTACATTTCCAAAGAATGCCTTATTCATTCAGCAAGGACTCGGTGGCCATTCTCATTTTAGTTTTAAGACACGAGAATGATCAGTTCTATGAACTATTACTATGGAGGACATTGTGGATTTACCAGTAGATTACCTCAGTCCGTTCCTCTGGGGCTTACCTAGCCAAATTCACCGTTGTGTGTGTGGATTCGTTTATTATTGTGACAGACACTAAAGGAAATAGTGTTAGACCCTGACTCGAAATTAGATACAAAGATGTCAGATCAAGTTAGAATTGCTTGTTGTAATAGGAATTATTGCACTTTAGTGACCATTGCATCGCAATTGGACTCTTCAGGAAGATTTTCAGCAACACGAACAGATTGTCTTTAAATATTAGCATTGGATGATTGGAAATTATTAAATGAGACGACAGAGATAGTTCCTGGGTTAGGACACGCAAAAGAGCATCTAAGCCAGGTATTCACGATAAGGTTTACCTGTTAGTTCACCCAGACCATTTGATGGATGAGCGTCCACATGAGGAGTAGAACTGTCAGTCGGACAGTCAAATCGAGGTCATCGCCTTAAGTTCTCACCTTAATTTCGTTGTGGCACTAATGTATGGCAACAATGTAAACGCCGCTGGTTTCATGAGGAGAGTGATCTATATAGAGGTACCTGCTGCTGCAATTCACTTAGGGTTTGCTTTGGGTTGAGGATGACCCGAGGAGTGTTTTTAAAAAACATTTTTACCCCCCCAAATCATTGTCTATCACGTATTTGGGTGTGATCGACCTGCAAGAGGATGGCAGAATACACACTGTCGAAACTTGCGTTTGCCTTGCCTTTGTCCTTTCCCCTTATTATTTCTGAGTTATAGTTTGTTTTGAACATATGTCAGGTACAAAGGCAAAGTTACGTAGTGATTTCCTGTCTAACACTGTTGACTCTGGGATAGTTTTATATTGTTGGAAATTGTAGGTAGATGGCGTGTGTACTTATGTTTGCCATTGGTTGTGGCTGAGATGCCTTATATTGCTATTTTGGTCCAATTTTCTTCGAATCGCTTTTTTTACCAACAATGGCCAGTAGGCAGTAATCTCTAGGAATGGATGTCATCAACTTACATTCTAAGGAATTATAAAGTCACGTTTGTGATAGTGGGTCTCTGCCTTTTGTGGTGGCAGATTACATGAGCTTATGTCAATAAATCATGACACACTACTGTAGAGAGAGAGAGAGGAGAGAGAGAGAGAGAGAGAAGAGAGAGAGAGAGAGAGAATAACTTTGATATGACAGTAAAATTACATCTTAGTGCAGATCGTTTTACATTTTATTCCGTTCTAGGGTAATATGAAGCTTATTCTATATAAAAAATAGCCGTTTCCTATTTCATTTAGGTACCAAAAAGGATCGTGAAATTTTGATAATTTTTTGGGCCAAAAAAAAAAAAAAAACATACCCTTTTTCCTCTATCCTGATTTTGACCTTTACGGATCCGACACCTTTTCTCTGCAGTCACATACTGTAGATATTAGTTTTAGGAAGGATTTCCTCATGAATTTTTGTGTGTGAGAATAGAGAGAGAGAGAGAGAGAGAGAGAGAGAGAGGAGAGGAGACGAGAGAGAGTAGAGGAGTAACATTTCTGATATAACAGTAAATTACATTTTAGTGCGATCTTTTAACATAATTCCGTTCTAGGATAAGAATTTATTCTATACAAAAATTAACCACTTCCTATTTCATTTAGTTACCAAAAAATTTGTTTTAGATTTTGGCTTTTTTTTGGGGGGCCAAGTATAAATTGGGACAAGGAGCTGTGTAACCTTGTAGAGGTGCAATGGCTTAAACCTACCATAAGACTGCTTGGGGGTTTATGTTGAACCTCTCTAACCTTTTAGGAAGCAATAGGCTTATGGATGGTTCAAATAACAGCTCAGAGGGCTCACGACAGGCCTAGCAAGCGTGAGCTGCTTATAAATTGCTCATGAACCGCACAACTTACTTCAGGACAGCTCCATTGATCAAAGGATGCCCGGGCACATCCTGACCCGGAATGTTCTTGGACATGGACAGGGAAATAAATCTTTGAGATTAGGAACAATTAATCTAAGTACTTTGAGAGGTACGGAGGAGGGGTAATCATGATGATGGAGGAAAAAGAAAAATAGACATTTTGGGGTTGTGTGAAACCCCGTTCCAGGAGAAGGAACAAATTGTTGCAAAACAATTACCAATTATTTTACAAAGGTGGAAGAAGCGCACGACACGGAGTAGGTTTTATCGTGAGTGAAGAGCTAGCTGGAAAAAATTGTTAGTCTCTAGAATTTCAAGTGTGACAAGATTATTAGCATTTCCTTAAGTTCGGATAATTCAGGTATATGCACCACAGCAGGGCCGCCCTCAAGAAGAAAAGGAAGAGTTCTACAGATATCTACAAGAAGTAAAAGATTCTGTCCCATATGCAGAGAATACATTAATAATTGGAGATATGAATAGACATATTGGGCAAGACAGGACAGCATAGAGAGCATATTTGGGAGCATTTAGCATTGGAGACAGAAATAGAGACGGAGAAAACATCATTGATTTTTGCATACTAAACCAGATGTCCATTATGAACTCTTTCTATAATCATAGAAACAGCACAAGTGGACGTGGCACCGTTGGAACTCGGCTTTAGGAGCATATAATGAAAAATTAATGATCGATATGGCAATAACAAATAACAAAAATATGGTCAGAGATGTGAAAATCATCCCTCTGTGTCATTCGATTCAGATCACAGGCTTCTCTTAATTAAATTAAAGATGACAAAACCAAACCAATTAAAAGCCAAGTGAGAGAAAGATTTATTTTAGAGAATATGAGAGAAGAGGAGTTGCTTAGTTAGATATCAAAACGAAATAAGTAGAGCTAAACAAATGCAACAGGAGAGCAATGACCCAAATGAAAAATGGAGACATTTAAAATGGCTGTAGTGATTGCTTCTAATAATACAGTACAAAAGAAAAAGATATTGAGGTAGGAGGAAAAAAACAAACTGCTTGGTGGACCCCCACACTAAAGGCCACTGTTGCAAAACAAAATGAAAACGCTTCAGAAAATGGATGAAAACTTTGAACTTGGAAGATCACAATAACTATAAAGAAGCCTCGAGAGAAATGGAAAGAAATAAAAGCTCAAACAAAAAGAGAAACGTGGGAAAGAATAGGAGAAGATCTGGGAATGATCTCCAAGGTACCAAGAAAACTCATATATAGCACTGCCAAAAACTATAGAAAGGGAAGCCAACCACCCCACTATGTAATCAAAGACCTATGGATGGGACAATTTTAAACCGAACCCCAAAGAAATGAATTGGGATAGAAACATCACTTTTGAAAACACTACTAAACAACGAAAACAATGGGACCTTGAAGAGCATGCCAGAATTTGATGTGGTTGGGGATGCAGAAACCTGACCATAACAACCAACTAGAGGTAAAAAAGGTTGTTTCAATGAGGATGAGAAATGGTTAATGGCCCCTGGAGGGATACAATATACCTGCAGAGCTCCTTTAAAAACATGGGGGAGCATGGAGTCATCTGGCTACTAGAGCTAATCAACATACTCTGGAATAGACAAATGCCACCTGAAGACTGCAGAAGAGATCTAATATGACCAATCTATAAGAAAGGTGACAAGACAAATTGCAGCAATTATATAGGAATATCCCTAATGTCACATGCTTTTAAAGTATATGAAAGAATACTTGAAAATAGATTGAGAGGATATGTTGAACCAAAGCTGGGTGAATGGCAAAAACAGTTTTTGACCAGGAAGAGGGACAACTGATATGATTCTCTCCCTCAAGATGATATTTGAGTAGAGCTGGGAATGGGACAGGGACGGATATATTGCTTTTATGGATCTAGAAAAGGCTTTTTGATAGAGTACCAAGAAAGAAAATATGGGATGCCCTAAAAGGCCCTTACTATGGAATCCCTGAGAAACTTATAAAGGTAATTTATAACACCTACGACACATCATATCCAGAGTAAAAACAAATCAAGAGAATGAAGACTGGTTTGAAATTAAATCAGGAGTAAGACAGGGCAGCGTCCTTTCTCCACTTCTTTTATATTGTTCCTAGATAATGTATGAGGGAACTAGGTGAGGATGAAGCTGCAGATATGACCATCAACCTTATGTATGCAGATGACCATGCAATGATAGCCCCCAGCGCAGAATCTCTCCAAGAAAATGTCAACAACTGGAACGCGATCTTAACAGCTAATGGAATGCGGATCAACAAGAATAAGGCAGAGATCATGCACCTCTCCCAAACATAACCCAAGTAACGTAAGATGTAGAATTAGAAGGTCAGACATTGAAACAGTTGTAGAAATTTTCAAATACTTAGGAGTAGAGTTTAATTAGTGACCCAAAACAAACGATTCAAAAACTGGAAATAATTCAATTTACCCGAATAACAGCATTCACTAACAATCTGTTATCTGCTTACCCTACCCCTAAATGAAAGACAGAAATATACCTCACGAAGTGAAAACCATAATATACCTCTCTATTTTAAGACCAATATTGACTTATGGCCATGAATCATGGACATTAACATCAAGAACTAGAAGCCAACTTCAAGCAGCTGAAATGAAAGCCCTAAGACTCATAAAAGGTGTAACAAGATTGGATAGGCTACGAAATGAACGACATTAGACGAGAACTGGGAGTGGAGGGGATACTAGACTTTGTGGAGAGAGGACAGCTTAGATGGCTTGGACACACCAAAAAGAATGCAGGAGGAAGCGATATCCGATAAGGTTTTTGGAATGGACAACGGAAGGAAAGAGACCGGTAGGAAGACCAAAAATGAGATGGCTACAAACGTAGAGAGAGGAGTAGATAGGGGAGGCTCTAGTTTTGCGGGAAGTTGATGAGATTGAGGCTCTATGATGATCACCAAGAATGGAGACAGTTCCTGAAGCAGGACGACTGACCCAGGCCTGGAGGCCTACCTGGCGTCCGGTGTGAAAGAAAGGTGTGGGGCCAAAAAAATTCACTCTTTTTTTTTCTCTTTCAGATTTTGACCTCTATGGGTCCGACACCTTTTTTTGCAGTCACATATTGTAAATGATAGTTTTTGGAAGGATTCCCTTAATTTTTGTGTATATAGCGCATTTTGTAGTTTTTAAAAGATTTTCGTAAATTATTTTGTGTATATACTTATTTTTTTAAATATATTGTAATAAATAATTTGTAAATGGGTATGATTTAAATTCACAGTAGTGTTTGTCAATTGTGAAATTGATTTTAGAAATTAAAATGTACAGCATAGCTACAGTATTTGAATTTTCACAAATTTTTCTGGGCGCTCTGGTAGAGCTCGACCCCTCAAACCTTTAAAGGGGCATCAAAATAGCGAAACCTATCCAGTTAAGAACAGGAAGTAAACAAAAAGCTGAAAAAAGAGTACGATTCTAAATGCTGCTTATGAAACATGTGCATTATCATACAGTATTAATAAATGAGTTTAAATTTGAACCTAGGGCATATTCCAGTTATATGAAATGAAAATGACCGTAAAACATACTGTCACCAGTAATACTTTTCATAAAAAAAGAACGCTTACCTAGGGCTATGGCAAATTGTTTACATCACATGGAAATTTTTTTTTTTACTTTGTATTATATGACCTATACTCAGAAGGAGCTACAAATAGCGCTGCAGGGTTTAAAAATTAAATTAATTAGGCCCATACATATTCATTCTTAATTTGGTCAGTGCGACTGAGAAAACCCAGCATCGAACTGTCAGAAAACGTTCCTCACCCTTTCCAGACAGGCAATCACATGTCGGGAAGAACTTGAGGTAATTCCATCAGTTCATCCGTTCTGGTGAGTGGGCTGACTCCACCCACAAAGTGTCCTCCACACTAAGTTTTAACAACAGATTTGATTAACTAACATAAGAACTTACTTGGTAGATTTAAAGTATTTCATAACATTTGTAACCATGCAGAATGCTTCTGTACTACAATGATCTGGCTCTGTTTTCAAGTAGAGGAATACAGTTTTTTATGTTCCCTATTACTGTGAAACCCGCACCAGAGCTTGCATGTTAGACAGCCTGAAGCTCAGAATCATGCTATCGATTATGAATTAATCATCATTAAGCCTGCATTTGAAAATTTTTTGAAAAAAGCTATTCGCGAGCACTACACCTATCAACAGGCATATCTACTAACATCCACAGATTATATATGTTTACATGTCGTTCAAAATACATTTTTTTTATAATTACATTTATATCCATCTTAACCTTTATTATAATTCAACATCTTTTACCTCAGGTTATTATCATTCGTCAGTATTTGAAGGCTCCTTTAACGCCATGCTCAATAGGTAAAATCATTCGAAATTATTGAGTCATCGTGCTACCGAGATATTAACACTTATGACAACATCAGTTGCCTTCGTATTTATTAGCAAAGCAGTAAGCAGATTTTCTTTTTGAATACTACTGTTTTTTCTGACGACAGGAGAAATATATATGCTAAATATCACATCGAAAGTCAACTAGAAGTTGTATACCTAGAGGGGTTTCACAGTAATTAGGTCAAATTATTACTACGTAAAAAAAAAAAAAAACAAGGTAACTGAATGTCGTGATAAATCATCCTTAAAAGGGCTTAATACGAGTAATTATGAATACCTTTTCATTATATATAAGGAAGGCTAACACTGCTGCCACCAAAATTCTGTTAACCTCTCCTCGGAGACTGAAGGGGTATATACAAAATATCTTCTTCGAAGTATGTTGGTAGCCGTGACCTTAGAGCGGTAAGGCATTGAAGTACTTTCCCTCTCTCTCTATCAACCCCTCTCTCTCTCTCTCTCTCTCAACTTCTCTTTTTCTCTCACCCAGCTTCCTAAGGTAGTTAAATCAGGCCCGTGAATTACAAAAATACATTTTTATTTAAGAATGAAATGATTAACGAAATAATCATATTCTCAAAGAAACAACGTTTAACTGATAAGTTAAAATTCAAAATCCAAATAATTCGCCCACTACTATTCAAACAGAAAACCAAAATAATTCTGGTATCGAACCAAACCCGTCATCGAGAATTAAAATATTAAAAAATAAATCCACGTGTGAACTTTCCTAAAACACAGGGAAAGTGTCATCCACATACCTACGATAACACAAGGGTTGAAAGCACTAGGGCATTCAGACATCCAAATCTTTTCACAATAGCCCATGAAGCAATCTGCATATACAGGTCCAAGGGAATATCCCATAGAAACTCCATCTATTTGATTATATATATTACTATTAAAAAAAAAGTAAAAAATGCCATCAGTTGTACCCAATTGTAATAATTTTTCGTAAATCTACTTTACTAAGTCCAAAAGTTATGTGGTTTTCACATACATTAATTAATACGACAGTTGTTTCTTTTAATGAGATATTTGTGAAAAGAGAGGTTACATAAAAATTGCCATTACAGCATCTTGGTTAAAATCGAAAGATCACAAGTCTTAGACATACTTGGAAGAATTTGAGACGTTACACTCAATAAAGTTAGAGATTTACCACTAGAACCTAAAAACTTTCACAGATAATAGCTAAAAGTGTCAATTGAGGATATTAATGGGACCTCAATTGGCACTTTTAGCTATTATCTGTCGATGCTTTTGGTTCCAGTTTTAAAACCGCTCTAACTTATAGTGAGTTTAACGTCTCAAATTCTTCCAAGTTTGTCAAAGAATTGTTTTCTTTCA
>NC_061107.1:41094680-41109680 GCF_015104395.2 Macrobrachium nipponense | reverse complement strand
CTGTAATCCTTCAACAGAAAAGTTTAACTACAGTTAGTTCAAGAGGAGATTGTCGGAAGCCTTTAAGAGATTAATTCTTCCCATTAAGGGTGCCGCACCCATAATAGGCGAGCATCTCGCCTAGGATACAGCAACTCAGTGGTCTTCAAGCATCGAGTTATTTATAATTTGTTACTGTAAATTGAATATTCCTTTTTTTCTGTTTTCTAAGCCTTCGCCAATTCGCTTTGTAAATTGTCGACAATTTACCGTTGGAAGCTAAACCTGTGAAGCTAATATTCTTAAGTAAGTTTTTCTTTGATTCCAGAGACCTGAAACTGATTTTACCCATACGAACTCGTCTATCAAGAGCGTAAAACCATCTGATATAGGTCGCTGTATGATGGCAATTAAGATAACTAGAGTTCATTGGTACCTCCTCTCGAATAAACACGCAGACACATTCTCGTAAACACTAAAAATTCACTTTAAAATTGAGACAATGATGGAACATTCCTCATTTCCTAGAAATGAGAGAGAGAGAGAGAGAGAGAGAGAGAGAGAGAGAGAGAGAGAGAGAGAGAGAAGTTTTGGAATTATGAATTACAAAACGTAATTGATGTATCTGATAAATCAGCGACCTGCCTCTTTTCTCTTTCCTTTATAATGCTAATGATCGTTTTCTGTGTCCACGTAATGGCTGTATTTATTTCTCACTTTGATATTTTTGCCGTAAAGTCTCCTTTTTCTTAATTTTTTTCTTTTCATAATCGGGATGTAGTATTAAACATTTTATAGGTATGGCTGGAATTGATGCAGCGGAGCGCCACGAGTTCTTACAAAGCAAGACCCAATGTTACTTTATTATTTCAACATTTTTATTCGAAAAAAAAATAATTTTTTCTCGTTTAGTTAACTCATCAAACGTACATTCCATTCGTTTGTGATTGAAAAAACTTTTGTTTTTTTTCTTTTTAAAAGAGAAAGATTTTGGTGTAAAACGACTAACTAAATGACAGCTAAAAAGAACTTTAGTCACAAAGAAAATTTTTCGCATATGTAAAAGCATGAATATTATTATTGAATATTAACCTTTTAGTGCTTTCCATTTGATAATAGTGTAATAAACTTTCCAGAACTGATTAAACCTCTCTTTTGCGAATCTTGTTGAGCCCAGTTTCTAAAGAAGCAGAAGCGCTGACCTGACCTTATGGTATCGAAGGTTCGTTTCCCGCTACTGGATATCCATGATTTCTTCGTATTTCTTTGAAAGTTGGATCTCAAGCTTTGTAGTATCAAGCGTATCCAAAAAGGAGCAAAGAATTTGGGAACTTAAAGGGCATTGTGGTCATTATAATTACGTATGTGTAATAATATATATATATATATATATATATATATATATATATATATATATATATATATATATATATATATATATATAATATATATATATATACATATATAGATATATATATATATATATATATATATATATATATATATATATATATATATATATATATATATATATATATATATATATACATATATATATATATATATATATATATATATATATATATATATATATATATATATTATATAATATATATATATATATATATACACACATATATATATATATATATATATATATATATATATATATACATATATATATCATATATATATATATATATATATATTACACATACGAATTATAATGACCACAATGCCCTTTTAGAGAGGGGTAGCTTAAAGCTTAATGTGAATAAAACAGAGGTTTTGGTGAACAGTAGGGAAGATGTAGACAGAATAGTAATGCAAGAAAAAAGGTGGGCTCGATTATAGAAGTCGGTGGAAAAGTTGAAAATACGTGAGATCTGCTTCTAAGCCAAGAAAGAGGATATGAGGGTAAAGTTGACAGTAGGATAAAAGGTACATGGGGGAAGTAGAGAGCGAAGAGGGGTTAGAAGACTCAAACTAAAATTTCTGGTTCACTATGACCCTGTTACTTTTAACTTTACATTTAGTGTATACAGAAAAGACACCAACGCAGAGATGTACATTCATTTTTATTCATACCATAGCCAACGTATAAAGTCCAATGTAATCGTTAACATGGTAACGAGAGGGCTTCGGATTTGTGATCCACAGTACATGGACAAGGAAATGGAACATATAGAGAGGTTTTTTACGAAACTGGGTTACCCAAAATATTTTATTGACCAAGCGTTTTCCAAGGCTAGAAAAAACTTTTATAATCCACCGACGGGGAAATATGAATTCAAAAGTAATCAGTGTATTCGCTTCCTTATCATCATAGTTTGGAAAGGGTGCAGCATTTATTAAAACAGAATAGGGCAAAATAGGTTGGATTTAGCTTTTAGGTATAATACCTCGTTAAAAATCAAAGTTGATTAGGAAATCATGAAAAATAAGAAAGGAAAGATGACGTTGGGTTTACGTGGTACCGTGTAAAGATTGCAAAAAGTGTTATTATGGGGAATCAGGCAGTGGATTAGGTATAAGATTAGAGGAGCATAAGCGATCATGTAGGATGGGATCGAAATATAGTTCAGTTGCCAGACACACGTTAGAGTTAGGGCATGTAATTGACTGGGAAGGAGCGAGAGTAATTTACAAAGATAATAACGTAAGTAGACGCAGAGTAGTTGAAGGGGCTCTTATTAATGTTTTAAACGTGTTTGACTTTAACAAATCATTTACCCAAGAGGATACATTTTTAAATTATTTGGTTCTTAAAACTGTAAATATTAGAACAGAATTTTTTTGTTTTGCACCACTCCTAACTGCCCAGGTTGTCTCTCTTTTCTCCTGCCAGACATTGGAAGGAAGAACCCCCATTGCAGGTGCCGATGCAGAAGATTTGGACGAGGGAACAGCCGAACACACAGAGGAGGTAGATCAACTACGACGATCTTTTGGCCAGACATTTGAACGAGGGAATAAACATGATGGAGATAGTTTATTTTGATTGTTATCTCCCTTGGGGAGGACGGTTCCAGAGTCCTGCCTGTCCTTCGTAACTTTTTTGTATATATTTTTTGAAAAGGAAAAATCAGTACGGCTGATGAGGTCTACTGATCAAGTAGACGAAAGCTCCCGTCTTTTATGTATTTTTAATACACATTTTTACATAAGTGTGGACTATTATTACTTCAGATATTCCAGTCACGTTATGGTGATTTTTTTTTAGATATATATATATATATATATATATATATATATATATATATATATATATATATATATATATATATATATATATATATATATATATATATATATATATATATATATATATATATATATATATATATATATATATATATATATATATATATATATATATATACATATATATATATATATATATATATATATATATATATATATATATATATATATATATATATATAATATATATATATATATATAAACTTTAATTACACACATTTGCAACGATCCCCAGTGAAACGAAATACACATTTGTAGGAAATATGCTATGTATTTCACTCAAACTAAAATTTGTTTATGCAAAATGAAGTTTCATATATAATCTATTACTTCTTGGAGTATAAAATTCAGTGGGTTATTAAGCATGTTGAAGAAAAATAACTTTCAGAGCTAAACGAGGTTGCAGTCACTTGCTATGCCGAATTGATAAAAGAGATGCACCTATCCATACTAAAAACACCTATAAAATTAATAAGAATCATTAGTTGAAAAGTACAATGAGCAGGCACAAAAACTTGCACGAAAATTAGACCCAGTCTTGATGCTGGATACTTCCCAAGCGACCTTGGTGATGACCTGTATGCGAGAGAGAAAAAAAGACAAAATAAATACATTGTTTTAGCTCTCTTTTACATACTTACACGTGAATTTGCTCAATGAAACGTGATAAAATAAAGTTAAATCATTTAATAGTAAATGGCACTAAAAAACCACCAGCAAAACCGAAATACCTTCCATTAAAAATCAAACTCCAAATGTCGTCAAGGTCAAAGTGTATGACGTGATAACTGAGAATGATAAAGTCCAATTATGAAAGCATCCGCAAAGTGAAAAGAAGAGAGAGATTGGTCTTTATCACAGTATGTGTAATCCACATCAACAATGCATCCAACATATATTCTAGTCTAAAGTGTTGATGAATTATGATTTCATAAACATTCAGCATTGCTGACAATGAACCATACACTATTGTTCAGACGGATTAAAAGGAATCAAAGATATTACTTAACAATGAATAATATAAATATTAAAACATTTGGTGGGATTCGAATGGCCGGTGGGAACATTAACCGAGATCGTTTGATCATACCCACGAGGTGTGTATTTGATAATATCTTTAAACATCCGTTCAATTCGTTTATTTGAAGTCAAATTTGCTCATCAAACACCAAGCTCTATCTTCCTTTCACTTTGCAGATGTTTTATAATTGGACAGGGCCAGTGCTGTGGCGAATTAGGTGTTCTGTCAGTGGCCTGTTAAACTGTTTTATCATTCTCAGTTATCACGTCATGCACTTTGACCTTGACGACATTTGGAGATTCATTTTTAATGGAAGGTATTTCGGTATTGCAGGCGGCTTTTTAGTGGCCTTTTCTATTAAATGATTTAACTTTATTTTATCACAGTTTCATTGAGCAAATTCACGCGTAATATGTAAATGAGAGCTAAAACAATGTATCTATTTTGTCTTTTTTTCTCTCTCTCTTGCAAACAGGTCATCCCCAAGGTTGCTTGGGAAGCTTCCATCATCAAGATTGGGTTTAATTCTTCGTGCAGGTTTTTGTACCTGCTCATTGTACTTTTCAACTGACGATTCTTATAAATTTTTAGTGTTTTTAGTAGGATAGGTGCATCTCTTTGATCACTTCGGCATAGCAGTGACTGCAACCTCGTTTAGCTCTGTAAGAGTGATTTTTCTTCAATATGCTTGATAACCACACTGAATTTTATACTCCAAGACGTAATAGATTTATATATAAAACTAACTTTTACTGGCCTAAGTGTCTTTTTTTAATATACCTATTGCAGGAACTTTGAATAGATTATGTATGCAAAGAATAATAATCAGTAATCTCGAAAACATAGGCCTTGACATGGAATTTCAATAAGGAAGGAGAGCCCTGGATCAGGCATCGCATTTCCATTTCCATCAAAGAAACGTGATTTCAGAAACAGCTAAAATGATATTGGTTGAAAGGGAACAGGATTGATGTCTTCGCTTCTTGCCCGTTTTTTCAAGATCTTGAAATCTTCTTATCAGCAAAAAACGAAGAGATCATTCTTACCCGACCAGATAAAGGTAAAGGTACTGTGATTCACAATAAATACGAGTACCTTCCGAAAAGGAAAGGATTTAAAACGATAGAACATAATTTAAACTTATAGGGGCGTCTGAAGGCTATAATATTTTTAAAATTGATGGTAAAATCGACCGTTTTCTTAGGTTTCTGAAGAATGAAAATTTTATTAGTAAAACTATTTACCAAGATCTTTTGTAGATTGGTTCTTCGTTTGGTGTATTTTAAGGCCTACCGAAAATTCACAAACCTGATATAAGCGTAGACCTATCCTTGCTTCGTTTAAAACGCCAAATTACAAATTAGTCAATTACATCAACTACTAAGCATTTCATTACAAAACCAAAAGTTTTAAGTCCCAGAAATGAAATTTTATGCACGCTTTCCATTTACTTATGACTTCAAATTTCACAAAAAGTTAAACACAAATTATTCAGGAACTTTTTCATGCTATTAACGTTAATTTAATTCCTAAGACTCCTTTTTCCATCGGTTCACTCCTTAAAACTAGAGCCATTATCACTTTGTTTGCCGTCCCCACCCCTCGCCGTGTTGATTATAACTATACTTACCTTGAATGTGAAACAAGCATCTATGGGGGATCCACCAACTTAAGGTACCTGTCGATTTGCATCGTGGCGCAAGTTTTCCTATTGATAGCAGAATTTGTAAAATATATCAATAATAATGACTCCGGCATTTTAGGCCATATCACCAACCTTCAAGGCCTTGTTGTTCTGGAAACACTTTTCATTAAAAAACTTGTTTCTAGTTGTTTACGTTTAGCTAAACTGTCACTCATGTTGGTCAGCACTTAATCTTTTGCTTTGTAGCTGTGTTCACTGCTATTCTAATTTATACACACACACACACACACACACACACACACACACACACACACACACACACACACATATATATATATATATATATATATATATATATATATATATATATATATATATATATATATATATATATATATATATGTGTGTGTGTGTGTGTGTGTGTGTGTGTGTGTGTGTGTGTGTATGTGTGTGTGTATGCACGTATGTATATATAATAGATTGCAAAAATATGAATTTCTTGTACAAGACACAACAATATGGCCAGGCTAATTGTAGAGAATACCTTCAAACATTGCAATGGCAGGCAACACAGGAAACGTATCAAGAACAATCATACTATCTACAATAGAAAAAGAAACGCAAAAACGAAAGAAATCACACGGATTATGAACACCTGGATAGATCGGCAAGCAGTGAAAGGTCAAAGTCGCAAAGACGGTGCCAAACAGAAGGAGGGTAATAAAAGGAACAGGGCTTTTAATCATCTCCCACACACACACACACATTTAAATACAGCTGAACTCCGTGTCTGGTCATTCCAATGATACTTGACAATGGGGACTGTTAGTCCCGGAAAGCTTGTGACTTTTTTTAAATAAATATCTCCGCTTGATACCATCCAGTTTCAATAAGGTCCCTTCAGCAATTGTATTGCTCGACAGGACAATTGTGTAAGTAATAAAGGTAATTTATGTGACCTCGAGATGGATTGGTTCAGGAGATTAAAAAGAGCGTATGGAGGGAGAGCCACGCTGGAAGCGAGAAGGACAGCAGTGACAGACAACATAATCCGGTTTTTTAAAGAAATGCAAAGCGGTCTGTGTGGCACCGAAATCGCTGAATAAGATACGAGAAACACTGATGAGCATCCGTTTTCTGTCTTTGTAGAAGTGTTCCTGAAGGAAGACATATGGAATAAGAGGATCCACTTAGAAGAATTAAGGTTCAAGAGCAGAAAAATAAGAAGAGAACTGACGGAGAAATACGGAGGCACCAGCTTAGACAACGTTTTCAAAGGAACTGAAGGTTATGTGAAGGTATGTTCGCTCCGCAGTTCACAATACATGAGAATAGACTCGTTGCAATTTTTGATAGGTTTGGGTGGGTAAAAAATGGGAACTTTGATTTAGTAAGGAACATTTATAAGAGACTTTCAAGTAGGGATGAGGTGTTAGTGTTAGGATGCGGTCTTAATTTTTGCATGGGGAACGATAATCACGATTTCATTGAAATGTGTAAAGGCTTAATAGAACAATATTGGAGATGAAGCTGCTTTTCGTAGCAGGGCCGTGTGGACGGGGGTTAAGTTGAACACATTAGCGTTTCCGGAGATGTTATGCAAGGCCCTCCATAGACTAGGCAAACACAAGAGGATGAAGATTTGCAAGGTAGATAAACGGGGTGTTGGGGGCCGCAGTAGTGGTAATGGATGCTACAGATTGCAAAAGTATGTTAGAGCAATTGCTAAATGATGAAAACACATACCAGGCTTGCAATAAAAAAAACGGATGTAAAGTTGGTACCATGTAATTTTAATACAAAAGTAAAGAAAGCTTTCACAAAAATCTAGGACAGAACCAAAAGAAAAGAATTAGGGCATTGAGTAAAACCAGGAGAAAGCCCAGACATCCCGCATATTTATGGTACTCCAAAGATACGCAAGGAAAGATGCCCGCTTGGACCGCTCGTAGTGGTATCGATGAGATCTTCGCAGAGGAGGCTGGACAATTTTTTTTCCAACATTATGGGAAAATGCGAGGGTTTAGCTTCTGAAGGGCATCCAAAAATAATATGAACCTTGTGGATGAATTGTCTAAAATTAACGTAAAAGACTGTAAATTTGTAAGGTTTGATATGTGTTCAAGTGGGGCGAAAATCATTACATCCAAAAAATGGAGTGGCCATGGGTTCGAGACTTTCCCCGATCTTGGTTAACCTTTTTTTGGAATGGTTTGAAATGGAAAAGGTGGGTAAATTAAATAAAGAGAACTTAATCATTATCAAATGCGTAACATACCTGGATGACATCTTGACTATTTATTAATAAGGGAGAAAGGGAAGAACTGCACAAGTTCCTAGAATAGGTAAATAAACTAAACAAACAAATCAAGTTCTTAATAGAAGGAGAGGAGGAGGAGAAATCCCCTTCTTGGAAGTGCTGCTAGAAAGGGAAGGGGAAAGTTTAAAATTTGATGTACAGAGGAGGAAGACACGCCAATTCAGTAATGACAGGGTTGACCAATAAGGCTTATATGATTTGCAGTCCCGAATTCTTGGACGAAGAGGTGAAATACCTGAAGGAGAGTTTTGGGAGATTAGGATACCCTAAGTACTGGTGGGAACAGGCACATATTTAGGAAGAACTATTTTGTGGAGAGGGAAAAGATAGAAAACGAATATTTAAAAGGGAAGAAAGTCACTATAGTCCCGGACAACAACATCATAACACCCATCAATAGAAAACTAGATAATTTCAAATTGATATGTAATTACAGGAATAAAATAGAAATTAAAAGTTGGTAGAGGAGAAAAGGCTACATATGGCAGCGTGTTTAGACTCTGAAGACCGTTACTTCGGTAAAAGCGGCAAATCATGCAAAGAATAAAGCAAACAACTCATAGAGCATAAGGGACTATAATCAAACGTCGGCAGTCGCCAAGTTCTGTTGGGAAAAAGACCACAACATTGACTGGCCAAGTTTACATTTTTGTACAGGAACACAATCAAAACGACCAGGTTGATTGTAGAGAATGCCTTGATAACATGCGCAAATAATGTAATGGTAGGCAACACAGGAAACGGATTTGAGGACAGCTTATCAAAAATAACCATACTCTACAATAAAAATAAGGTTTAAATTCCCTATTAGTTTTGAGTAACTACATATTTTTAAAAATACCCAAAATCATTTAAATGTTAGTAACAGTTTCAAATTGGGGAATGAAGGTTAACATGCATAAACATTTGCATATACTTATTATCGCTGAGATAACCAATTACCGGATCATTTCATTCTCAGCAGGTCATGACATATCAATGTGAATTACTTTAAGCGACATGAACAATCATTACCACAGCATACGCTGTCAAGACTTTAGAATATCAACAAAACATGGACTATGGATCATCATTAAACTTGGATGCCGATGGATGTGATTCTCCTTGAGAGAGTGATTTTAATACTAATTCATATATATATATATATATATATATATATATATATAATATATATATATATAATATTTATGAACCACTTTTCTATGTGGTTATAAGGCTCTTTAATAGATTGCAAGTATTGGGGTCTAGGAGTGGTCTGAAAGGAGCTGTGGCAATCGCATGGAGAAGGTTGCTAAAGCAAATACTCAAAGTACCTTAGCCTTATTTATTACTAGTAATACATACTACACATTTACAATAAAGTCCAGGGTCTCAGATAACACAGCACAACAAAAAAGAAAACAAAAGTCGGTAAATATCATATTCTTCATAAACAGAATAACCTTTAACTAATAGTGGTAAAAGCATTTAAAAAAACAACCTCTAGCAGCAGCCGTAAAACTTCAAGAATAATAAGCAATTGTACCTCAATTTACATTAACAGTAACACGAGCCACACATGCTCATCAATAATAATCATAACATGAACCAAACCTGCTCCACATCAGTAACCTGAGCCACATATCACCGCAAATCCTCATCATATTAATGATCATAAGAATCTTAAAAGATTCAATCAGCACACACGGAGGAAGTAACTTTTCAACCACGAGGACGACAATCAGACACTTTCTTGTCGACTACATGAGCCTTCCTCAAGATACTGGGAACTACACCTGAGCCCACCACTCATCTTTTTTAACAAAATCCTTGGAGTAACCATCGCACATTTCCATGTTAATCCCATCTCCTCCTCAGAAATAGGTTCGCCCATGGTATTGGTTGCTGCAATGGCCGAGATGGTAGCCTGTGATCAGCGGAGAACCTTAACCTAGTTTGTCCTATAAATATTGTCAACAAAATTGTTTACATTTATCTTTCAAATAACCATTTTAGCTCTCCCTTCCCTGCCTTCGAAGTTCCTAAAATAGGATACTAATTTTCCTTCCCTTTTGTACATATTAGTGATTTTTTCACGAAATCTAAAACAAATTTTATCCACACATTTCTCAGCAGTAAAGACCAATATAATTTTGATAAACTCAAAAGTCTTGGTGGTCTTTTTTAGACACAAGGAGCTACTCCCTATTTTGATACAGTCTGGCGGTTCGCAACGGATTTATGCTAGGATTACACACCGGTTCCTCAAAGTGAGGAGAGATTGCCACAGTTGATTAAGTTATCGTGCTGGTCTTCGGCCAGCTAAACGTGAAATGTCTAGCATTAGATCTCATTCATTAATTTGTAAAAACCTAATATACTATAAAAACCTTGAAATAGTGACCACGACGCAGAAGGTAAACCTCTTTAATATTTCAGAATCCTTGGTTATCAATAAAATTGTTCCACCACTTAATGATCATTTAAATTCTGTCATTTTTATTTTTAAATCTTTAAAACAAGTTACTTTAGGAAGCTCAGTTGTACGTTTTAATTAGCGTTTAATTTATTTTATTATTTTAAGCCAGATGGAATATGGCTGATCCCGAGGCGCACCTATTACTAGATTAATAACTGTTCTCACTATTCATACATCCCACTATATATATATATATATATATATATATATATATATATATATATATATATATATATATATATACATATAAAATGTATGAATTTTATCAAATCACTTTGATTCATATACATGCATACATTAAGCTACAAATGTCCTTTAATATCCAATTCGATCTACCTCAGAATTAATACATTTTCATATACTTTAGCGGAAAGGGAATTTTTTTAGTTGAGAGTAATTTCGTATTTTGTGGATTCGAACCAGCAGACAGAGGAGAAATCAGGACTTCAGCTTCAATGACGTTACCTTTATCAACTAAAAAATTACCCTTCGGTTAACATGTATGAAAATATATTAATTACGAATTGGATTTTAAAGGACACTTGTAGCTTAATGCACGTGATATATATATATATATATATATATATATATATATATATATATATATATATATATATATATATATATATATATATATATATTTATACTTTAGCGGAAGGGGAATTTTTTAGTTGATAATAATTTCGTCTTTTTGTGTATTCGAACCAGCGGACAGAGGAGAAATCAGGATTTCAGTGACGTTACCATTATCGACTAAAAAATTACCTTTCGGTTAACATGTATGAAAATATATTATTTACGAAGTAGAGCGAATTGGATTTTAAAGGATACTTGTAGCCCTTAATGCACTTGATAATATATATATATATATATATATATATATATATATATATATATATATATATATATATATATATATATATATATATATATATATATATAGTATATATATATATATATATATATATATATATATATATATATATATATATATATATATATATTATATATATATATATATATTATATAATATATATATTTATGTGCGTTCTTTATGTGGCTGAGTGGAATACATGTTTGCCATATAAGTAAATATTGCAGTACTGAACAGTTATATTGCCTGTTCCGTACAACTTTTATATCCTGTCCTCATTTGCATTCCATTCTTTTGTTATAAGATTATCGGCACATTAACCACAAAGTAAATCATTATTTTTTCAAAGTAGGTCGCTGATTTGAACAAAACTTTCTTTAGCCAACGTTGTCTCCTGAAAGTTCTTCAGCGAAAATTGCTTGCGAGGGGGGGTATATAATGATATATTATATTAATATACTATATAATACTATATGATATATTATATATATTATAATTATATATATATATATTCTATATCTATAATATGCCTTAAAAAATCACAGTAGATGCACGTGACTTCATAAATAAGCGAATACCACGGGAAATGATAGTCAGGAATCCAAGCGCTTTCGTCTTTATTCAGACATCGTCAAGGAGCTACTAAAGTACAATCGGAGAGGAAGGCCTCAGGTACAAACAAGATCAGGAAATACCAGATGGTTAATTATCAAAAGTGTTAAAAATTAAAAGGGATAATCCAGGATTATCGGATATCACACAGTCACAAACTTAAACAGATTCTGACCCTAACCGAAATTACAAAGTATCTTTACAGTCCAAAACATGTAAAAACTGAATATATTAATTTTGTTGCTTATATTTATCTACAACTTTTTTCCTTATGAAAGCATCAAGTTTAAATAAACAAAGACTTAAATTTAGAACATTTCTATTATTTGACTTGATAAAACAAGATTCAATGATATTCCTTTTAACTGTGTCATTACATGGGACTAAGGCTCTTGCTTGACTCCAGTTATAGGATGGTCTAAATCACTCATATGTACAAATAATGCATTCGATATTTGCCCAGTTCTCACAGAATATTGATGTGCTTAAGACGCTGTGAAAGAGATTTGCCAGTCTGTCCGTAATAGATTTTATCACACTTTTGCAAGGAATTTCATATATGCAGCCTGGAAGATCTTTAGGAGAATTTTTGATTACTAAACTCTTGACATTAATATTACTGAAAACAACATTTATGTTAAAAAGCTTTAAAAATTCTAGGAATATCTAAAAACCTTTCATCATAAGGTAATTTTAGAATGTTATGCTTACTAAATTCAAGTTTGTCATTAGTTGAATAAAATGTTTTTCTAGCTCTTTTCCATGCCACATCTACAAAAGTCCTTGGGTATTTAAGTTTCAATGCAATATCATAAATAGTTTTAATTTCAGCGTCAATAAACTGCGGACTACAGACACGTAAAGCCCTTAGGAACATCCCAGAAAAAACAGAGAATTTAACATTTTGATGGTGATTGGAGTAGTAATGAACAAAAGAGGCAACTATTAGTTGATTTTCGAAAGACTGAAAAGGTGAAATTTCTATCATTTCTTATATATATATATATATATATATATATATATATATATATATATATATATATATATATATATAAAACCATAATTAGAGAGGAAACGTTAAACCGGAGAAAGCTTTCGTTCTTAATGAAAAACGAGAAAAGAGAAAAGACTGCATATTAAACAGTAACATCCGAAAGATCCGGTGCGAACAGGAGATAATAGGATTAGGTCTTACTAGTGAACGTAAAAACTGAGCAGTTAAAACTGTTTTATAGGAGTACCATCTGTGAATATCTTACCTTGAATGTCTGTCTCTCAGAGTTGTTTTACTTCTCCATAAAAAAGGAAACTTTAATTCTTCATAAAGAAGGAAACTTTAAGAAAATCTTTACTGTTTCGAGTAAGTGACGAATTCCGTCAGTCCTGTTGTCTCCCGCAAAGGAAATAAAACAGACATCTTATGACACCATTTATCAGTTACTTCAAAATCGTATTCAAGTGAAAATCATTATTTATTTTTGCGAATTCGGCAAAGGAAAAAGGTAAAGATAAGTTTATCTTTTATTATAAATATATAAAGATGGTTAAAGAAGGTTCCTTTTTTTCTATTATCAATGCACTACGGCTAAATAATGTCTCCGTCTAATGATTTTCTTTCAACATCATTCATTAAGATTTCTTCCCTCCCTATCCCAAAGTTTTGTTGCATTTACTGTGTATTGGTACCATCTTATGCATGCATATCTATTTTCAGAAGAGAATGGACTTAAATCGTCCTAGTAAATCAGGATCTAAATTTCTCCTTTCGAAATTTTATCAGATACTATTTTACTTTGTTAAACATCATTATCTGCCAACTCCTCGTTCTAACAATTCTATCATTGTTTTACGTGCAAAGTAATAATTTCTTATAAAAGGAATGCTCTAATTTTTATGCAATATATATTAGGAAGTACTATTCTCATAGTACACCACACTCACACACACACAACACACACACACACACACACACACACACACACACACACACACACACACATATATATATATATATATATATATATATATATATATATATATATATAATAATAATATATATATATTATATTATATATATGTAAGACATAGGGGTTTTGCTTAATAATATATTGTTCGCGCGTTCTCTGTGACCTATGGAATGTGGAGAACAGTGCAGAGGTAACGACCTGAGAGTAGTTGATGAATGAGATTCTGGGGGTGGCGTGAGATAAAAGTGCTTAATTCAGGAAGTCAATGTACGACAGTTTTATGAACTCTTCTCAAAGTGCCTTGTGAAACTAGATGCAGCTAGAACCGTGAGGCGCTATCGAACTGTGTGTTCGTATGTGCGTGTGCGCCTCTTCTATTCATAATGTATCACTAGCCAAGTCTATGGGAAAGACTTGCACAGACATTCGGGGGAGGAAGGCGAAGCCATGATGGCAGATGCCAATGTGTTTTTTTATTTTATCAGTGAGTGATATTCCGGTTGGGAATGGGTAAGTGTTACCTTTACTTTAGCCAAAGGGATGGCTTGTTTGATATCTTGTAAGATGTTCCATTTTTATTAACTTTGTCTTTAAACTTGTGTGTGTACTTACCGGGATGTGTTCTGTATCTTTGAACGGACGGATCTGGAAATGCCGGGGACAGAGTTCCCGGAGGGGTGTGGACTTTTGGGTGACTTGACATTGTAGTTTTGAGTTAGTCTGTAAGACTGGGATTACTTAGTTAATTGATTAGTTATTCTTGTAAATAAACGTTATGTTATGATGCAACTCTCTCATTTCATTACCTGTTAGAATGGAGAGAAAGAGGTGGAGAGAGAGAGAGAGAGAGAGGGTGATTC
>NC_061107.1:41074680-41077180 GCF_015104395.2 Macrobrachium nipponense | reverse complement strand
CGTTCGTGAGGGCGGACTACAACTTCGGAGTAGGTTGTTTATTTGTGGCTTAAGTCTTCTCACTTGGGAAAGGAAATACAGAGGATGAATGTTGCTACAATCGAATTTCAATTCCATTAATTACATTTCTCAAGAATGCTTTATTCATTCAGCAAGGACTCGGTGGGCCAGGTTCTCCATTTTAGTTTTAAGACACGAGAATGATCAGTTCTATGAACTAATACTATGGAGGACATTGTGGATTTACCCAGTAGATTACCTCAGTCCATTCCTCTGGGCTTACCTAGCCAAAATTCACCGTGTGTGTGTGTGTGGATTCGTTTATTATTGTGACAGACACTAAAGAAATAGTGTTAGACCTTGACTCGAAATTAGATACAAGATGTCAGATCGGGTTAGTTGAATTGCTTGTTGTATTAGGAATTATTGCACTTTAGTGACCATTGGCATCGCAATTGGACTCTTCAGGAGGATTTTCAGCAACACGAACAGATTGTCTTTAAATATTAGCATTGGATGATTGGAAACTATTAAAATGAGACGACGGAGATAGTTCCCTGGGTTAGGACACGCAAGAGAGCATCTAAGCCCAGGTATTTACGATAAGGTTTACCTGTCAGTTCACCCAGGACCATTTGATGGATGAGCGTCCACAGTCAAATCGAGGTCATCGCCTTAAGTTTTCTCGCCTAAAATTTCGGTTGTGGCACTAATGCATGGCAACAACGTAAACGCCGCTGGGTTTCATGAGGAGAGTGATCTATATAGACTACCTGTGCTGCAATTCACTTAGGTTTTGCTTGTTGAGCATGACCCGAGGAGTGTTTTTTAAAAAAACACTTTTTACCCCAAACAAACCAATTGTCTATCTCGTATTTTGGGTGTGATCGACCTGCAAGATGATGGCAGAATACACACTGTCGAAACTTGCGTTTGCCTTGCCTTTATATCCTTTCCCCTATTCTGAGTTATAATTTGTTTTGAACATATGTCAGGTACAAGGCAAAGTTACGTAGTGATTTCCTGTCTAACACTGTTGACTCTGGGATAGTTTTATATTGTTGGAAATTGTAGGTAGATGGTGTGTGTACATTATGCTTGCCATTGGTTGTGGCTGAGATGCCTTATTATTTGCTATTTGGTCCAGTTTTCTTCGAATGAGAATTTCTCAGTTTTTGCATTCCTTTTTTTCGCATTTTTTACCAACAATGGCCAGCAGGCAGTAATCTCTGGGAATGGATTTCATAAACTTACTTCTAAGGAATTATAAAGTCACGTTTATGATAATTTAGAGGTTGCTGACACTATATATATTATATATATATATATATATATAATATATATATATATATTATATATATATATATATATATATATATATATATATATATATATATATAGTCTCTGTAATTGGGCGGCTACTTGGAAATCTTAGCTTGATGATAAATAATAATGCCATGAATAGGAGAACATTTTCTTTATTTTACGAGCTAACTCACTTGATGAAAACTATGCTTAAGTATTTCTTGTTAACTTTTTTCGTACCAACTAGCTACTATGACCAAGGAAAGGCAATTTAATGTACCTTACACCTTACTAGCGGTACTGTACACCGGTCAGGGGACAAAATTTCTCATCGAGAAAATTTTTCAGAACTTGTAAAAAACAAATATGGGATATATATATATATATATATATATATATATATATATGAATATATATATATATATATATATTATATGATTATATATATATATCATATATATATATATAGATATATATAATATATATATATATACGTATATGTATATATTATATATATATATATATATATATAGTATATATATATATATATATATATATATATGTATATATATATCTATCATATTTATTATTATATAATATATATATTATATATATATATATATATATATATATATATATATAGATATATATACTATATATATATATATATATTATATATATAATATATATATATATATATATATATATATATATATGATTATGTATATATATATATATTTTTTTTTCCCACTGTTTATCCCTACTTCAGTTTGTTTGTTGTGATGTGCCGTCTCCACTGGTTTCTATCAAAGGCACTTTTCTATCCATACTATATTCCTTACAACGTTACGGTATGGTTATTACTCGTCTAATGGATTTTTACGAATGTATGCCCTTGCTGTCAGCAACCACAGTTATTGATGAGGACATGCCACAGCGAACGAACATGATAGGAAAATCCAGAATCGTATTGATGTGCTTCGTGAAATTAATGATACCCATATAGAGGGTTTACTAATGAGGCAAAAAAAAAAAAAAAGAAAAAAAAAAAAACAGTACAAACGCCCATATATTTTTATGTTTATTTGTTTCTTTAACATATTTTCTAAATGTTAAAGAGACTATGGACAATGAACACACACACACACACACACACACACACACACACACACACACACACACACACACACACATA
>NC_061107.1:41012180-41069680 GCF_015104395.2 Macrobrachium nipponense | reverse complement strand
ACATGGTAAAGGGGACAGGACAGCACGGTAAAACCTGGCTAAAATAGACAGTCAGCACAGTAATGCCTGATGAAAGGGGCAAACAGTGGAGTAATACCTGGTTAAAGGGGACAGAGAGTTAAATAATACATTGTTGAAGGGGACAGCCAGCATGGTAATACCTGGCTAAAAGGGATAGATAGTACAGCAATATCTGGTTAAAGGTGACAGACAGTGCAGTAATAGCTACTTAAAGGTAACACCTGCATAATAGAGATTATCACCACAGTAATATCTTGATAAAAGTGACAGTTATGACAGTAATACCTTGATAAAAGGACAGGCAGCCCCACAGTAATATCTGGATAAAAGGGACAATCACCATAGTAATACCTGGGTACAATGGGGCAGTCAGTATAGTAATACCTGGTTAAAGGGGAGAGACAGCACAGTAATACGGGTTATAGGAGACAGGCAGCATGATAATGCCTGGCTAAAAGGGACATCCAGCTAACAAATGTCAGTCAAAAACTCTGCCCTAGATGACATAATCTCCAATTCTACTAACACCACATGCACTGAAGAACTTCACCTAGTACCAAGTGTGGGGAACACTCAGGGGGCACAGGCTTTGCACTTCAAATTGCTTTGTGCCAAGCCCCACTATTCCGCACAAGATGAAGAATTCCCTTACCATCTTAGTGACTTAGAAGAAGATCAGAGGGATGGCTCACCAAAACTGATGTGATGAGTTCTGAGCTAGCAGTACCTTTGTGCTGGGATCGGGTAAGCCCAGGCAACACGGTTGCAGACTTGACGTAGTATACCAAAGATATTCCGGATGACACACAGGGTCGGTTGCTCGAGACATAGATTCTTCTCCAGCAGTTGTTGGATGCTTTCATAGAAGCAGGGATAACATTCCTTACTAAGCCAGAGTACATCCAATCCAATCCAGATTTCCTGACCAGACATCACACTCAGCAGGGTCATCTCCTCCTACCTCTCCAGAATATGAAAATTGATCAGGGTCTTCTTACAACTCCGTCCATGCCCCCTGAGGAACTGGACAAAGAGTCAGACTCTTCCACTGGAGAACCTGTAGGAGAAACACAAGCCTCTTGGAACCTTACCTCTGCCTCGAGCCATGTGATGACCAGTCTTGCCCAGATGCTCACCCGCTTCTACCCCTGCCACCCCCTGGCCTACAGCTCTTTCATTCAAGATTGCCATCTACAACCCATACCATACCAGAGGAACCAAATCCGGCCCTCCCATATGGAGAGCAAGGAGCATCAAACAATCAAATGCCTGCAGCTAACATAAGTGCTGGACTGTGCTCTTGCTAGTCCAGCATCCCTCGCACTGGGTCTCATCCAGTTCCTGATATGGGAAAACTGCCTCGAGACATGAAATACAAACAGTACTCTAGTTCCGATCAGGCAATCTGTATATCGAGAAAATAAACTGTATAGGTGGCACTAAATGCCAAGGAAGGCTGCTGTGTTGCAAGATCCAGTTTTGTAAAGTCAAGTAAGAAGAAAAAGGTAAATGATGGTTAAATGAAAGTCTAAAGGCTCAAAGTAAGGTAGTAGTACGGAGTACCTAATCTTCCTCTAGAATTAAAGATGTGAGTTTTCAGAAAGGGAAAAAGGAAATGAAGATTTCCTGGAGATAGAATAAGACATGTATGGATAATACATCAGCTATGATGTTATCTGTACCTTTGATGCATTCTATCTTCCATTCATAATCCTGCAGAAAACAGGATAAGAGAGAGAGAGAGAGAGAATGCCTCAAGTAAAGACTCTAGATTGCAGAGCTAAGGCATTCAAGGTTAGTGGCATGGTCCCTAAGATGTCACCATTGACAGGGCTGGAACTTTTAACCCCACGTCCATTTTGATCCATTAACTCCTCCACTGTTCCCATAACCTCTGATGATTCATTGGTGCCACCTTAGGCACCGTTCCACTCATCTTGAGTGCCTTAACTCTGTAATCCAGAGGCTTACTCAGCACTTAGTGACACTTGCAACAATAGTGACCAAGGTCACTGAAGAGGTGGACACAATCAGTCTAATATAGACTACTTTACTGATGTAAATAAAGTTCATGAACTTTTTAATGACACGGAGACCTATAAAAGATTAATGAAAGATCCCACTACAAACATTGCCCAATTTAACAAATTATTCAGAACCATAGGGGCTAATAAGAAGAACATAAAATCACTAGAGTAATTAAAGATAGCCAACCCCTCTCTCCCCTATTTTTATGCCCTCCCAAAAAATCATAAAGATGGGATTCTTCTACGCCCATAATATCTACCAGGGGCTCTTTCATGTATAAAATATCCAAATGGCTTGCAGATCTGTTATCACCCAAAAAATCATAAAGATAGGATTCCTCTTCGCCCATAATATCTAGCAGGGGCTCTTTCATGTATAAAATATCCAAATGGCTTGCACACCTGTTATCACCCTTTCTAGGAACATTCTCATCCTCCCACATTAAACATGCAGAGGATTTTATACAAAAATTTAACAGTTTAAATATCCCAGCAAATAACACCAAATTTTGCTCAGCCTTGATGTCGAATCATTATTTACCAAAGTCCTTTCTAAATAGGAATTTACAACCATATGAAGAACATTTTCTTCTTGGTATTGACAAAACAATAATTCTAATCAACCTCTGTGTAACTAACAACGTGTTCTTTTTTAATGGTATCCCCCCTTCTACCAAACCTATACATGGAATATTTCGAAACAAAAATGTCCTCGATCAGACCCCGCAATATGGTCTGGTTTTAGATATAGAGATGATATTTTGACTTACTGGGATGATAGCTGGGGAGATTTCAATGGATTTTTCAATCAACTAGATTTGCTAGTTTCGACTATAAAATTTAAAACAGAATGGGAAAAGGAAGTACTAATCATAAGAGAGCTGAATAAATATACATTCATTGTTTCATATATTCATTTCCTAAGTTACCACGACGTATCCGTCAAGATCATGGTAGGGTGCAACCTATTCCTCAGGGGGCTTAGAATATGTTTAAATGGGTGCGTAGAAAAAGAATTCAACACAATCCGCCAACACCTAATACAACTGCTTTACCCACCATACATGATCGAGAAGCGAATACAATATACTACTATAGACGTCCCACTAACAATAGACAAATAGACTTAGGCAATAAAATAAAAATTCCATACGATGAAAACATCTATAAAGTCACGGAACACCTCAGATCCAATAATCCCTTTATTTTACATTATCCCAAATCCATCGGGAGTTCGCTCATTAACGTATACCTAAATAAAAGAAGAGAAGAAGCCGGAGTTTACAAGATACCGTATAGCAATTGTGATGTGATATACGTTGGGGAGCCATCTCGCAAAGATTAGCAGAACACAAAAGATCAGCGCGATATGCATCAGAGAACTCAGGGATTTTCTTACATATTAGGAACAAAGGCCATACTATTAACTGGATTGGGGCGGAGCTGATTTTAAAAAGTAGCTGTCCGTACAAAAGAAGAATGCTAGAATCTGTTATCATCAATGCAACCAACATTATGAACCTATCAGGAGGACATTGGAGATCGGACAACATGGACGAACTAATCCTTAGGCCGCTCCTCAAGCAGGTGTCCAAGAACATCCGACCACCGGACGAGTTGCCAGACGGGAGTTGATGAGGCCGTCCTTTTGCCGATATATTTCGGCAAAAGGACGGCATAGCAATGGGTTCCCCCCTTGGGGTTCTTTTCGCAAACGCATACATGGCACACACAGAAGAGGTCACATTTGAAGAACACCCAAAACCCAGAATCTATGGGAGATATATTGATGATATCTTTATCACAACAAAGGGCGACAATGACATAGAAGAATTAGTAAATAAACACCAAGCAAATTCTACATTAAATTTTACGGTATAAAGAAGTGATGAGAAGATGCTCCCTTTCTTGGACGTGCTTGTGACCCAAAAGAACAACAAATACAATACCACTGTATACACTAAAAAGACAGACGCTGGGAGATGCTTAAATGCTAGAGGAGAATGCCCTGATACATATAAACGATCTGTGGTAAATGCATCCATAAAACGTGCCATAACACACTGTTCGACGTGGAAAGCGACTAACGAAGAAATCAACAGAGTTCAACAGCTGCTCACAAATAACGGCTACCCAGATGACAGGATCCATCAAGTTGTCAAAAAGAGATTAGAGGCTTTCCATAACCCGACCCCGACGGACAACACACAAGACAAAGACAAAGATATAGTGATATACCATCAGATACCATACAACAAACACCACGAAGATGAAAGGAAAGCCATCCTTGGTATACTGCGAAGAGGAACCACCCCCCTAGCGCCATATAACAAAATAACAGCAAGGATTTACTGCAAACCAAACCTTACGGCCTCATTGGTAATGAAAAATAATACGGCCTCATCGACGGAGAAAGAGGTTAAATCTGATAAATATACAAGTTTGTCTGTGCTGATGAGCAATGTCAGTCCCCCCCAAAATGCTATATCGGACACACAACCACTACACTCAAACGTCGCATGCAGGCCCACAGAAACCAAGGAGCCATTCATCAGCACTTTGTGGATACCCACAATAAAAAACCATCCTTACAAGAACTTCTCACAAACACCAAAATAATACACAAGGAAGGCAACCACAATTGTTTATTGATATCAGAAGCAGTCAGCTTCACCATGCAACGCCCCAACCTTAACATCCAACGTGAGGCAGACCGATCCTTGCCCTCGTGTAGGAGTCAGCCCTTCAACCGCGTGGAACAAAACCACATGCGGACAGGAGCGCACACTGACATTCAGTTAATTAAACATATATGTAATTAATAAATATTTATGTATAATGTGTATATAATAACTTACTTTCAACTTTTTATATAATTTCTGTTGTTATATTTATTTATTTGTCTTATTTTATGTTTCACCACAGTCTTTTGTAAATACTTAAAACTAGGTATCTGGCAATTGTACTACTTTTCCGTCCTCATGACGTCACAAAACGCATGTAGGCTCATATTTGTATCAGAACGCTTGATAACATCAATACGTATAGATTGACGAAACAGCTGTCGCGTGTAAAAATACTGGAGTAAATGGAAGAACCCCATTATGTGTCCATTAGTAACCTGAACAATGAAGTAAAGAAAATAATTAGAAAATATGAGCATTTCAAAATTTCAGCTGGTTAACAGTGAGAAAGCCATTCTATTCAATGAATATATATATAAGATATATATATATATATATATATATATATATATATATATATATATATATATGAAGATAAAAGGCTTATAAAAGACTATTTTAAAAGTTGTAACCATATATTTCGAACGCTTCCTTCTATGCTCCTGATCATTGGTTAATCATGGACATAGGATGTCTTGCACGATAATATATACAAACACATATGTAGGTGTGGCAGTAAGTCTCTGTTGGTGACCCAGGACGGGTATATATATATATATATATATATATATATATATATATATATATATATATATATTATATATATATAGTATATATATATATATATATATATATATATATAGATATAGATATATATATCTATATATATATATATATATATATATATATATATATATATATATATATATATATATATATATATATATATATATATATATATATATATATATATATATATATATATATATATATATATATATATATATATATATATATATATATATATATATATATATATATATATATATATATATATATATATATATATATATATATATATATATATATATATATATATATACACGTAGGTGAGATTTCCTTCACTGAAATGATGTAATAGCACATAACATTAAGTATACGGAAAATCAGTTGGGTAAATTCTCCCGCATACATACGTTACTAATTTTATAACAAAATATGTTTTTTTTTTCTTAGCATCATCAGTTGTCGGTTGGCTACCAAGTTTCTCATGAAACTACTATTCAGGACACCACCAGAGGGCACATCTGTGGCATGACTAAACCTTTTGTTGCCAGATGGATATCTATTTTTGATAACAGTCACCTTTGTGTATACCTCAGCACTAGGTGAAACAGTTTTTCTTTAAATAACCAATTATAACAACAGCCTTCTCTTGGAAAGTTTTAGCGAAGAACAAAGGTGGAGAGAACTTCCTGTTGCAATTCAGGCTATCGAGAGGACGACCCCACGCCCTTTGCCCTTTAAAATACTCCACTGCAAACTTTCTTTTGAAAAAGGAGATAACAAATGGAAGGAAAATAGGTTTTCCTTGCTGATACTTAGGTGAATGTACTTATAAGTGCGAAAATATTTCTCTCTCTCTCTCTCTCTCTCTCTCTCTCTCTCTCTCTCTCTCTCTCTCTCTCTCGCTCTCTATCTCTCTCTCTCTTCTCCTCTCTCTCTCTCTCCTCTTCTTTCTCTCTTCCTCTCTTTCTCTTCCTCTCGCTCTCCTCCCTTCTCTCTCTCTCTCTCTCTCTCTCTCTCTCTCTCTCTCTCTCTCTCTTGTATGTTTTATGTAGTCATCGACAACTATCTATAATAAAGCTTTGTGACGTTGAAAAAGATCGTTATCACTATTAAATGCGCCTTACCTAAAATAATTCTGCTGATGCGTCCACTGATACTAACTGTAAGAAATTATTTTAATAATGAAAATATATGCATAATGTACTCAACGTAAATATAATCTTTGGGTGTTGAAGCGAGAAGCAAAAAATTTCTGACCTGCAGGCAACGACAAGATACCTTGCTACTGAATGAAAAGGGAGGCATTCTTGTTCTAGCCGCTCGTTTGCGAGGCTGTGAATTCTGAGAAACTTTTTCATTGGCCAGAGAAATAACTTAGTGACTTACTTCCCTACTCCCATCATCACAGTACTACAAATCGACGGCTGCCTCCACACGCGTGGGATGGATCCTCTAATCATGACAAAGGCCAGTATTACTGCCTACGATGATGATACTATTGTAACGATATATAGATTGATGGAAGGGATTTAGGGCTGGAAGCCTGCCAGTGGGGTAAGGAAACCATTGAAGTTCAAGATGAAGAATCTGGAAAAGGGAGCGATTATTCAGTAACAGATCTTATTGTACTCTTATGTCACTGTCAAGAGTTAATGAAATCCATCCTCTCACGTACATTATCTCTTTTGCCACTCCCAGGTATCTCTTTCTTTCGCACCATCTTAATTATGTTTATACAATAAATATTACTTGAACAAGACACCTTTGCAGTTTCAACCTTCTTTCCTTCATTTGGATTCAACATCTTCAATATACTTAACTTCCATTCATTCCCAAAGAAAGGAGTTGGTTCAGTAATACATTCACTTATTCCAATTTCAGCTTTCATAGATTTGATGTTTTCTCCTAATTTCTCGCACACAACTTACTACCTATCCTTTTTATTATCATAATTTGGAACACATCTCCTTTATCTTCCTACTTTCATTCAAACTAGTTTAAAATACTTATGAGACTTCTCTCTCCCTTCTACCACTATCCATATCATCGTTCACTGCAACATCTTCCTGGTCCTGTTTATTCTCGTGACCTTACTCTTGTTCACTTTACTCTCAACTTTCCCCACTCTCAAACACTTATGAACACCTTTCCACAATTTTTAGACCTAGGATTCACCTCTGCATTACTAAATAAAATCAGACTCGAGAGAAAGAGATGTGACAGCTCATTTTCCCTTCCAAAGTTATTGATCAAGCTACACCGATCCGTTAAATGAATTCAATTTTCGTATAAAATAATGTTAACTGTGCTCAGTATGCGTAAAAATAATAATTATATGGATTGTATATCAAACGAATTCCGTTTTCAGTAAATGAGTTGGTGATCATGTTACATATACAAATCTAAAAATCATTTATGACAGGAAACGAATATTAAGCGGCGCTCTGAATGTATTAAATTTCATTTGCCTTCCGCATAGAATAATTGCATTCTATCGATCAGGTATACAGAAGCGATAATTGCATTTTATGAACCAGGAAATTTCCATACAACGAACCAGACATGAACTGCGGTAGATAAGGTAATAACAGTTCTAGGCCCGAGGACCTCTTCCTAAATACACAGTCCTACTGGTGAGGAAAAATATATCACTTAACTTACAATATTTGGGCGTATATTATTCCCAAGGTATAGTGCTTCGGGTACTAAACGAAATTTCTGACGTATTACTTATGATTGCAGTGAAGAAAATAATATCCGGAATGTGTAACACACACACACATACACACACAAACACACACACACATTATATATATATATCATATACATATATATATATATATATATATATATATATATATATATATATATATATATATATATATATATATGTATATATATATATATATATATATATATATATATATATATATATATATATATATATATATATATATATATATACATATATATATATATATATATATATATATATATATATATATATATATATATATATATATATATATATATATATACATACTATATATATATATATATATATTATATATATATATATATATATATATATATATATATATATATATATATATATATATATATATATATATATATACTATATATAAGTCATATCACATTTCCGTGATTCATATACATATATCGAGCTAACAAGTCCTTTAATATCTAATTCGCTTTACCCTCGGAATTAATATATTTTCATATATGCTTAACCGAAGGGGAATTTTTTCTCGATAATAGACTTACCTGGACCAGGGCACGAACCCATGGATCCTTTCAAATCCAGGAACGTCAGTGAAGCTTTTACCTACTACACCACCGCAGTGGTGTAATAGGTAAAAGCTTCACTGACGTTCCTGGATTTGAAAGGATCCATGGGTTTGCGCTCTGGTCCAGGCAAGTCTATTATCGAGAAAAAATTCTCCTTCGGTTAAGCATATATGAAAATATATTAATTCCGAGGTAGAGCGAATTATATATTAATTAAAGGACATTGTAGCTCGATATATTATATATATATATACTCACCCCCCATCTACCTATCAGGGCTGAATAAGGAATTACAGGGCATCAGGAGCATTACTATCCATCTCAGCAACCTTATGAACTATGGATTACACACCAACATCTATCGTTTTATTTTTTACAAGACACCCCTTTCCCACCCCTTCTCATCCCCACTTCCTATTGGGGCTTAACTTGTCCTCAAAAGATCTTAGGAGTGTTACTATTCATCTCAAAGACCTTAAAAACTATGGATTAGACTCTCATATCTGTCATTTTAAGGTTATCTTTTAATGTCAAACCCTTCCTCCCCTTCTCATCCCCACTTCCTATTGGGGCTGAACTTGTACTTGAATGCCCTCGGGAGAGTCACTATTCATCTCAGCGACCTCAAAACCTATGGATTAAACTCTAATATCTGTCATTTTCATTTATTTTTACATGATAGCCCCTTCCACCCCTTCTCATCCCCACTTCCTATCGGGGCTAAACTTGCACTTAAATGCCTTCAGGAGTGTCACTATTTATCTCAGCGACCTCATTAAACTATGGATTGGTCTCTGATATCTGTTGATTTAGGTTATTCTTAAATATCATCACCTTCCCACCCCTTTTCATCCCCCACTTCCTATTACAGCTGAACTTTACTTAAATGGCCTCAAAAACTATGGATTAGCCTCTAATATCTTGCATTTAAGGTTACTTTTAAATGCCACCCGTTCCCATCCCTTTCCACCCCATCCACCCCGTTCCATATGCTGGAAAATTCTTTCTAAGGCTTTTATTTTTATCTGAAGCTCCGTCAGAGGAAAGGAGCATTAATCGACGACTCAGTGCGAAAATAATTATTGTTTGATCTGCGGTCCTATGCATTTATTACAGCTTCGTCTAAATTTCACAAGAAAGAAACTCGAGTATGCATTTTCTTTTAAATAATTTAATTCCTTCAACTTTAGATTGTTTCGAGGCATTTTGATCATAAAACCGAATGGTACAAAAGTAACCGAAAGTATGATGATGAAATAAAATTTCATAGGCATAAATGAATATACATTATTGTCAGTATACAATGGTTAAGAATGAAAAATAAATATAGCGGAATACTTCACGGCCCCAAAAACAGAATGACAAAAAAGGACCTTTTCAACACTCCAAACCTGTTGGTGGAAATCCTATGAGATATATAACGGACCGTGGAGTGAGTCCAACCTGAAGCTTAACTATCGTTCCATAACAATAATGGAATTAATGATACTTAGCAGTACAAAGGAACGAGGAAAAATTGGGAAGGGGCTGAGGATACTGAGTTGGTATGAATATACTATTTTCTAATATGAACAACAGGATATGGTATGGTGAATACAAACCTCATGAATGGAGATTTACAGCAATGGTAACATTTAGAAGAATGGGTGGCTTTCAAAGCAGAATGAGACGTTATAGCCATGAAAGAGTCAGGGCAAAAAGTCAACGGAAAAACACCAAGAGTTTAATTCATAGGTTATTTTTACTTAAGGATTCAATATACAAAATAAATCTGAAAATGGGAAAATGAACAAGCTGAACTTCGCCTAGCTTTCATGATAATTATCTGATATGTTTTTAATCTTGGTATGCCTTACTTCTTAATAAAATTAATAAATAAGGCATGTTTTAAATAATTTCCCTACAGGCCTTCCTTTACACAACGGTAATATTTTTGTTGTTTAAAATTATAAAAATTCTGTTTCTTCGAATAAGCCTTCCTGTAATCGTCACAAAACCATGATTTGCCTTTGATATGACAACTCAATTACCAAGAAGCAATTTTTCTTGCACCTATGTAGATAAAACTTTCATTTACAATAACAGCAGGCTCCACTTTTTTATACATCTACACCCAGTTTAGATTAGAAAGGTCACTGAAAACTCAAACCGTATCCTGCTATAGTTTATATATACATTTTACAGGAATATGACACCTCAGGGACAGCTTTTTTAGATTTAATTTCAAAGATAACTAAAGTATGGCGGGAGGCGTAATTAGAGGACCAAAAATTATTATTATGTATGCAGATGAATTCCCGACATTTTATCAATGGTCACTTGCAAGACTTGTGTTTGGCCTTATCCAAAATTTACTCAAAGGCATATAAACAATAAAAATCAGTAGCTCTTAAACCAAGACCACGGTAGACGGTCACTGGTGAGCATTAAATTGGAGTTTTTAAATCAAGCTCTAAAGTTCTGCAGTAATCAAATGAATCATTGTATATATTCATAACGTTCCAATACAAAACCTTCTATCGCTATAAGAAATTCCCATTTGTAATTTAGATATCCAAGATTAAACTGTCTAAAATATTAGAATGATGCGTTCACAACGTAAAATCCGTTTCATTGGTGCAAAAATAACAACCAAATGGATTTTTTTTATAAATTATGAAAAATTGCCTCAAGCCGGAGCATAACACAAGCAATATACGAGTATTAAGCCTCTGAAGCATCGTCGGAAATTTCTTGCAGAATTAAAATTTATTACGTTCGCTAAATATGTCTTCATGCCACTTGGGATTGAAAATGGTCTCAGAAGAGATTATGCAAGGTAAGATAAAAGTGTGAAAGGAGAGTGGATAAAATGATTACGTCACCACAAGGATGATCATAGATTAGTAAAGGACCGTAATGTCGAAAGGCCTAGAAACCACTCCATTGATTCGCTTTCCATTCATGGTATTAAGTATCATAGGGAGTTCGCTATAATTACCAAAAAAAACTGCCATATTTTTCATAAATCTGATGTGTAAGATTGTGTAAAGCAGATCCATCGAAGAATCAAGCCAAGGAAAAACAATGACTTAGGGTCTTCTTCAAATGAGGTAAAAATTACGTAAACACGAAGGGTTCACTTAATTAATTAATTATATTTGCATATAACAAACAGATCAGAGGAAATGGAATTACTGGACAGGAGATAACAGAGTCCTACTAAATATACTATATCGATGGAGTCTTCATTAAAGGAACGTTGTCAAAGGGTAGAATGGAGGTAGCCGAAGAGTTGGTTCTACAGACACAGCCGATCTTCGTCAGGATGACAGTGTCCTCTTCTGATGAAGGAGGATGTCACTTACAAAAGATACTGGCTTGATGACGAGCACATAGGGAATTACTTGGGACAATCACAATGGAAGGCAAGTGTCCAGGGTTAGTTCCGGCCCCTCCAGAGCTCTGGGTGTTTCTGAGAGAGAGCTGCTGGTCCATTGACCTTATATAACTTCGTAGTGTTAAGTCTTGGCATAAATGTCATAGGAGTCTAATGCGGCTAGGCATGTTCAGCTGCTGGCCGTGGCGCTTTCTCTTTTTATTTACTTACATCCTTTGCCGGTGGTCTGTCTCCGGCGAGAATTAGTATCTTTGAAGGTTGCACCTTGAAAGCAGAAGGGTATTAAGGGCGTACCCAGAGAGAAAGAGAGAGAGAGAGAGTTGGTGATAAGGGCGAATTATACCTACCATGCTTTTTTAAGAAAATAGTAAATTTAGTTTCATTTGTATATCCTTTATATTAGAATTATTAAAGGTTGGTGAGTTTGCTTGAGAAGTTTCCTTCGTAGCATCTCCCCAATCAAGTTACCATTCACACCCTAGATCAGGTGGGAATGATTACCAGCAAGCAAACTCATTTAAAGACTTTACATTATTTCTCTCTCACTTCCTTTTGGTACCCTAAATTGTAAAAGTAAAATTCTGTAGATTATTCGATTATAATAATTGACAAATCAACTGTAACATTCACGTTGTCGCAGAACAAGTATTATTGGTAGTAGTTAAATGTTTATAAATTTTTGCATTTGCGTTATAACAAATTATAATGAATATCAAACAAGATATAATCAAAATGGCTCGTATCAATGCATAAAACTACGTAGTAATAGATTAGTAATGGGTTAATCCAAGGTGATACTTCATGCATTCGTAATGATAAATTATAGGTATAATATCAAGAATGGAGTTAGTCTGCCATGCAGAGGCATTATGACGAAGTATTCAAGGACTTATGTTAGTGATACTACGATACTTGTATAAGACTGTGCCATTTTAGTCGAGGTATTAAATTTACTCTTGCCTGTTGGTGAAGTTCGCGTAAATACAAAGAATCAATCACTAGGTCAATATTTATAACACGGGAGACTATGTATCACAATTAAAGGGAAAATTCATAGAATCAAAGACTGGATTATTCAATTACAAGGAAAGTAAAAGTGAAAATAACTGACAGATTTAAAGGTAAGCAATTAATAACTGTTAAGTAAATTTACAATCTTTATGCAAATATTCGTTTATTTAGTCCAAAGGCATGAAGGTACATATCAGAACGCCACAAGCATGTTAAAAGGAAGTCAGGGTTGTGAGACACCTCTAACAGATACATGTGCCCTTAGTTAAGAAGCGACTTCGCTTTGGGTTGGAGTGCCTGGTATGAATGTGGCACTGTGCCAATGGTGGCACTTGATTTTGTAAGAACCTGTTGGCTCAAAGGCAAACAATTTAAAATCAACCACACAGTGGTGGTATTTCAGAAAGATAATAGACTTATAAGACTAGATAACTCGTAAATGGTATTCTGCGTTTGCAGAGCTGTGATTAAATAGATAGTGCATAGATGAGGCAAAAAATTCAGGTGAGAAGATAAAATCAGAAGGTAAAGAAAAAGAGTACAAGAAGATATAATTTGAATACTGATATGAAGAAATCTGGCATCATCTTATAGATAGAGATACCAAAGTTCTCCTTAAGATAAAAGTGAGGTTTTGTGACAAGAGTGTGAGCGCAAGGAGACTTCATCAACTCTCTTAGGCTTACTGGCTTTTGATCCCTCTTCCATTGATTTTGACTTAGTGCAACCGAGTTAGAGGAAGTTAGGTGAGCTCCATCTGCTCCAGCTGCTGCAACAACCGGAAAGTCCCTTTCCATCATAGAGTGATCCTGGTACTTACCCAGAGCGATATCCGATTAGTGCTAGTACTCTTGTAGGTATAAATAAACTAATTTTGATAACAATGTAAGATAAAAAGACATTATCCCACATATCAGAGTACCCCACTAAATAGAATGTAACAGGTATCAAAATTCAGAGGAGGTGGCTTTTGTACCCCTCTCATGAGTTCCACTATCAAGTCAATAAGACTGAGTGAGTTAGAGCTGCCTTTTAGCTTTGCCAGCTGAAGGACCTGTCCTAGCTACTCGTGCATGGCTTTGTACTCATCAACCCATCAGGTTCCATATTTTAATATGTTTTGTGTCCCTTAGCATAAGAACTTTGTGATTTGTCATAATGATGAATTGTAGCTAGATCATTGCCACTCAGATTGGTACTGTGGCAGTCTGATGATATGTCATGTAGTAATAATGTGAGATTTTGCCTCTAAAATTTGCCTAGGAATGTAGTAACACTGTCAATAGAGATATATAGTTAAATAGCAGCAGACACCTTCAGATTAGTGTTAAAGAACTTATGTTAAGCATGCTAGTGACGCTCATATCCCCATCCTAGTAGTTAGCTAGATTACATTAGTTAGGTGTATTGAATGGGCAAGCACATTCAGGGAAGAAGTAGCATAACTAGACAATCAGTTTGTTTAGTACAAGACTTCATATCCGAAAGGGAATGAAAGCAAGTTTAAAAAGAAGAGCTACAACAAATATATGCTGCTCTCATCTCTCAGGCCTCTTAACATAGGGGTCAGATTACAATCCATTAAGGAGGGGTTACCTACATGATGGTCTAGTGGTTGTGAACTCGCCGTTCATCATAATAATCATAATAGCATAAGTTACTTCTGTAGTGAAAATTACACTTTATTACCCACTACTGCTGATATCAAAATAGATGTAACTTGATTTACGATGGGATATGAAGCAGTCTTTAACGATAATATGAGATAATTTAAAGGAAAAAAATTTTTGGGTTTACTCCTTACGGACCAGTTTCCCTCAGTGTTCAGCCAGTTGAATCCGATGGTATACATTGAAGTGATCCAGGCTCTCATTGAATAAAAGAAAAGATAACCAATTTCAAATATATATGACTACATGTTCCATAACAAGATTAAATCCATGTAGGTACCCACCTTCTCAAATTCAACGTGATTTATGTAAAATTCCCTAAAACAAAATAAGTTGTGGAAGATGCAAGGTCATTTGCACTGAGGTGCGTTTACTGATATCATAACAAAAATGTTTTCAAATATTGATATATAAGTCATAAATTAATCTTTTAGACATTCGAATATTCAGTATGCTCTGCACATTAATGTAAATTGGTTGACAGCTATAACAGCAAAGATAAGGTGCAAAAGAAGAAATAAGTATAACTTGATTGGATTATTACGAAATAATGTTGCTGAAGACATACCTCACCATAATCTTATGTAAAAGTTACAAAAGGAAGATAAACACCTCAAGTAATTTAAATGATACTCTACCTTGAAGGCGGCTGAACAGGTATAAAAGATAAGGGAACAAACTTCGGAAGAGAGAAGAAGCGATGAAAGGCACAAGAGAAGGAAAACAAAAGCAGCAGAACCGAAGGATATGAAAGATATGAAGGATATCAAGACTGAATGCCAAGTGAAAACTGAATTCCTGGAACCCTTCACGTTTGACGATGGGGGGCATTTGCAGAATTGTTTTCTAAAGGATTCTGCGGAGTCGGTGAACAGGATGAAGACGATGACTGGAGAGGTTGTTCAAAGGATCAAGAAGAAATTGATGAAATGAACGAAGAACTAGCTGAGTTCTTTGAGAAAGGGGAAGAGGAGAATTAGTTACGAACTTCACGAGAAGGATTTATTTCCCCTTGCATGAAAGGATTTATCGGGCAAAGGATAGTCAAATGCATTTATAATGGCTGTATTCGCAACATGTAAAGAGGCTATAAACCTTTCGGGTTTAATGTTAATTAAAATGATAGTTGATTAAAAAAGCATAGTGTAAATAAAAAAAGGAGTATGTAACAAATTAATATGTAAATACATGAAAAAGGGAAACAGGGTTTTCAGAATGAAGGTTTGCAAATGTCTCTGTTTCTTTACAAGAACAACATGAGAGCTATATTTAGTTTTGTATTTAGGTCAAAAGATATAAGTAAATTATTAGGAAAACAGAAAAAAATTACGAAGTGAAATTAACAAGATCACGTGAATTACCTAGTCATTTAAAATAATATTAATTTCAAGAAGATGAAAGAATGTTTATAAACAAAATAAAAGGCGTCTAAGGAAATATGAATATTTGAAATTTAAAATTAGCAGAAGGAAAGCAAAGAAGCTCTGGTAATCATTTTGATGACCATAAGGTAAAAAAGAGAGGATATTTAAATTTCTGTGCCTACTGTCCGTAATCACAGAATTCACCTGAAATTAGGACACTGGATGTGTTCAAGGAACAAGGGAATATTAGGTCTATCTAGAGAAACAAGAATTCCAGGGGTTGGAGAATTTAAGATGGCTATGAAGAATGGGACAATGGTTCCCTTACTAACTAAACCACGAATCTACACACATACGCATAATCACTTCATATATTCAAGATCTGTCCCGACAGTAATAATGGCAATATTTTGAACATGCATTGTAAATGTAATATATGAAGTTTATCATTGATCATGTTATCTAAGGTACCGATGTCCACAGAAGCAATCATATAAAGATGACGTTGGGATTTAAGCTGCAAATGCATGAAGAATATGGAGCATAAAAAGATTTAAATGTGTGAGAAATTTAAAGAAAAGGTAAGAACAATTGATTACTGGATCAAAGAGATCTGAAAAGAGTTGAAAGTTTTTGGAAGAAACCTAAGGAGATGGAATAAAAGAAGTTTTGGACGTGAAATGTGTATATATATATATATATATATATATATATATATATATATATATATATATATATATATATATGTGTGTGTGTGTGTGTGTGTTTATATATATATATATATATATATATATATATATATATATATATATATATATATATATATATATATAATCAACAGTAATTTAAAATCATCTTTTACATCTAATGACGTAAGGAAAAACAATGATATATATCAGATATCAGGCTACAATCAAGTGAAAAAACATGGAAAAAGAAATCCGTGCTATTGAATACTCGAATATTTCTTGCTTTTCTCCCTGGATAACAGTGGTCAATAAATTTTACGTGATAAAGATTTTTTTTTTTTTTTTCATTTTTCAAATATGGCAAAGTTCTGGGCAAGAAAAAAAATCTTTTTTGTTTCCCCAGGTCAATTGTCAACGGTTGCTGCAGCGAACTGTTCTTTATTTCTAGTTTACAGAACCGGACGAAACAAGAATTTTTGTCGGAGACTTATTTCTGCCCCATTATAAGCATTATAAAGGGAAATAAATTTGTGGATTAAAATTGTTTCGGAAGAAAATTCCAAAGTTTAGAAACTGTGATATGTATGAAAAAAGAAACACCCCATTTTTCCCCCCCCCCCCCCCCCCCCCCCCTCCCCTCCCCCCCCCCCCCCCCCTCCCCCCCCCCCCCTCTTCCCCCCCCCCCCTCCCCCTCCCCCCCCCCCCCCCCCCCCCCCCCCCCCCCCATGCATTTTTATTGAGGATACCAATACCTTTATACGCCAAAAGGGTAACTAAATTATTTTCTTTTTTACGGAATGCATATTTAAATTGGTACTAGGTATAATAGCAAATACAATCCAAATGCCTACAAGGTGTTGTTTGTCCAGTGTGAAATTTTGTACATACTGGCATTTTATACCAAAGCAAGACTACTTTCGCCAAACGGAATTGGACCAGAGGAGTTCAGATGTTCAAGTTTGCCTACTGAGGATCGGTGAACAATTCTCGATAGTTACCGAATGATAGTTTACTTAAAACTATTTTTTTTACACAGAACATTGCAAGGCTCTGGTCATTTCCGTTAGACATGGCTAGCAACAGCTACAACCGTCTAATTCACGTTTTAGCTGAAATTCCTTTTCTAACAAACTACTCTTCGTTACTCTGTCTTTCTCTGGCAAGTAATGCCAGGGACTATACATTCTTTATCTCATTGATAACATTCTAAACGTTATTAAGTCACTTGGGAAACAAATAGCCAAATATGATACACACATACAATTGTGGTACTATAAGCCAATAATGTGTCTGCGTAGAACCTCATTTTAGAAGAGATTGTGTTTTTCTGACTTGCAAGACATTTCAAAAATATTGATTATGTTTTATGATGGTCAGTCAGTTGTGTATACACTGTATTAGAGATCCAAACCGATTCCAAAATTACATATGGATTTTCTAGAATTACAGGATTTTCTTGATAGTCTACATTAAGACAAACGTCTTAAAAAAAAGTTGTTAAAAGAAAAAAAAAATATACGAATAATTTCTAAAATGAACTGACGTTCTTATCATAATAAATAACCGAAACACATAGAGCGTACCATCATATTGCCCAAGCTGTTTTTGTGTTATTCAAGATAGTAGAGAGCAGATATACGGACTGATGGACATGCCGTAGACTTACCGGTGCGTATGAATAAGAAGCACAAGATCTCGCTAATTCGCCTTTGTTTCATCGTTTTAATGTTGCCTACTAAAAGCAACTGCTATTTTTAAATTATTCAATGTCTTTTCGCAAAAATTCTCATAAAAATCTATATATAAAGGTTAAAGTAAATATGAAATAGAAAATATATGCAGTTATGACACCTTTCTCTATTAATGTAAAAAAAAAAATCTGAAATAATAGCAAGAAATTAGAAGCCTGCCAACTCGCTTTTTCAGATGCATTAATTACTAGGAGGACAAATGATTTGTATATGAGCGTTCTTAGAAAAATGACGTTCACAGGTCAAGGTATAAACTTTTATACCATTTGTTACCCAACATCTAGATTAAATAGTATTTCCAGGCTGTTACACAATGTTCCGTGTTTATACGTTATCTTCCAGCGGGCGTAGCTTCCACTGCGAGATTAAATAGTTTTTTTTTTCTTTTTCTTTTTCGTTCCTCCAGCCTTGTTCTTTGTGAATAAGTTCTTATCAGGTTTCAGCCGCGCTATACCTCAATTATTAATATAATGCCTCTATTCGTTTTATTCATTCCAATAGATTCAAGTTAAAAATAAAAAATGAAATTCAAAATATTTCTCCCACTCTAAACCTGAAATTAATAACTAAAAATCCGGCTCTCCCACTAATATGGATATTTACTTTATTTGCCCGAAATGTCAAATTGAGAAGTGCGTTGGAGCCACCAAAAGGTTGCTCAAAGTATGATGAGGCTTAAGGTCCCAATATCTATAATATATATTATTATATTATATATATTATATATATATATATATTATATATATAATATAATATATAGTATATACTATATTATATAAATTAAATGTATATATATATATATCAATTATATAGTGATCTAATATATAATATATATATATCTATTATATTTAATTTAGTATGTATATTATTATATATATAATCTATTATCTATATATATAGATATTATATATTATAATATAATATTATATAATATGCCATAACTGCATATATTTCCTACTGATATTTACTTTAACCTTTATATATAGATATATATATATATATATTAATATATTTCATATATGCTTAACCGAAGGGGAATTTTTTACACGATAATAGATTTGCCTGGTCCCAGGCGCGAACCTAAGAAGCCATTCAAATCCTTCGGTTAAGCATATATGAAAATATATTAATTCCGAGGTAGAGCGAATATATATTAAAGCACATTGTAGTATATATATATATATATATATATATATATATATATATATATATATATATATATATATATATATATATTTTTATATATATGTGTATATATATATATATATATATATATATATATATATATATATATATATATATATATATATATATATATATGTATATATATATATATATATATATATATATATATATATATATATATATATATATATATATATATATATATATATATATATATATATATATATATATATATATATATATATATGTGTGTGTGTGTGTGTGTGTGTGTTTGTGTGTAATAAACTCGTTGATACCATTAACTGGCAGATTTACGACATCCGAAACATTCAAAGTTACTTTGCAATATAAAGAGAGGGCCATTGATTTTAGCTGACGAATGAAGTAGCTATGAACTGCATGACGTGTCATTCTGGGCACATCTGCTATTATGCCTCTTCATTTTTCTATAACGCCAAAACACGGTTCGATGGCGTTTTTATGAAAGAGTCTAACGTGTCGCATGAACGGCTTAAAGAGTGAAAGAGAATTTGATTTAGAATGGCAAGGGGCCAGACTCAACAGATTGTGGAGCGGGAGAGAGAAGTAATTCTTCCCTTCCTGTATCCTTTGTTATTCCCTCTCCTCCTTCCTTTCGTCGTTCCAGCTTTCCGTTTGTATTCTTTGCCTAAGATTCTAAGCCATGGAAATAAATACGAGTCACCGAATAGGTACAAACTGACCCATCAATATAAACCGAAAAGTGAGATAATGCAACGGCCAGTGAAGAAGAGAAATTCCTGATCTATCAATTGTCGGAAAGACTGCCTGAGGAAGCCATTAACGACATTTTGAGAAATATCTGAGTTATCTTTACAACGGTGCTCTGTAGTACTTAGCAAACTTTGTGGATAGGGAATATTGTGTCACCATCGGCCTAAAATACACTGAATTCTTCAATTACGTATTTGCACTCGATTATTGTTTTCCAATGTACTTCTATGTAATTAAAAACCATTTTTTTGTGTTCTATGTTAACTTAAACGGCATTTTCCCTATCGTCATTTTGTGTGTCTTCAACTCTTGTGTAATTTTATCATTATAAAAATTAGGCAAAAATCATATTCACCCTATTGAATTGAACAGTGAGAGACAAAATGAACTTTATTCTAATATATAAAAAGATGGATTAGGAATATCTTGATGATCACTTATTAAACTTTGGTGTGAATAAAATATCAAAACAGAAAAGTCAATAGAAATTCTATGCTAAACTTAGATCTCTAATGATTTAGATTAATACCCAAATAATTAGACACGGCTAAAAAAAGTGATAAGAAAGTACAAATTTCCAAGGCTCAATGCCAACATTTTGCTGCAATATGTTGTCCTATCTAATACATATGGCGCCCTTGAAATGATCCGCTATAAATATTTCTTGCATCAAGGAATGAAGAGTAGTCTAGAATGCCATGAACAATATTTATAGCTTTATCACTGAATTGTTCTAAACGGTGAAATAGTCGATTTCTAAATACATTTCCGTAAATTCTTAGTCTAATAATAATAATAATAATAATATAATAATAATAATAATAATAATAATAATAATAATGAATAATAATAATAATAATAATAATAATAATAATAATAATAATAATAATAATAATAATAATAATAATAATAATAATAATAACGACAGCATTTTAGATGTGTTGAATAATACAGGAAATTCCAATCTATCATTATAATTTTCTAATTTACCTTAAAAAGTCGGGAAAAACAAAGCGCAATTTCTGTAAATATTGTAAATCTGCCCAGTTTGGACCAAATTTGTAGTGGAACAGTTATTCTACTCTAAATAGAAAAACATAAAAACAACTCTTAAATTTTCATGAATGAGAAAAATTGTAACAATAAACACCAAATCCATGATTTTGGTCAATTTTATATTGCAAATGCAAACGTAATGCATCAATAAATGATACACGTGAAAAAAAGAAACCTCAGATCTACAATTTAATAAGAATATAAAGATGAAGATGTAATACCAAATACACCAATAAATGACATCAATCATGAGGAAATGACATCAATAATGCAGTCCTGATCTGAATATGAACAAATTCTTTGATTCAGTTCCTCGTTTAGAGTTTATTCGATATCTGATAAACGTTTTTCTTTTTATCTTCTGTATAATTCAGTTCCCCATCACTTCATTTCTTCTTGGATTTCATTGGTGTGTCTAACGATTCCCAAAGAGCTAAAGAATAAAAAAAACCATATGTGAGATAATCGTATCCGAACTCCTTATCTAAAGTTCGATATCGAGGAACAGAAAACGAATGACCATCATAGAATGCTGGGTAACACACGGGAAGTTTTACATCGATACCTTCAGGTTCTAGGGCAAAGGTGGGTAACCTGTTGCTAGCGAGCATTGATGCAGCATGACCGTTGAGTGCCCAAACACACACACACACATACATACATATATGCTTAAAAAATCACAGTAGATGCACGTGACTTCATAAATAAGCGAATTCCACAGGAAAATGATAGTCAGAAAACCAAGCTCTTTCGTCTTTACTCAGACATTGTCAAGGAGTTAATGAGGTACAATTGGAAAGAAAGGTCTCAGGTACAACACAAGATCAAGAATACCAGATGGTTAATTGTCAAAAGGGTAAAAATTAAAAGAGATAATCCAGGATTATCGGATATCACACGGTCACAAACCTAAACAGATTGACCCTAACCGAAATTACAAAGTTTCTTTACAGTCCAAAACATGTAAAAACTGAATATATTAATTTTGTTGCTTATATTTACCTACAACTTTTTTCATTATGAAATCATCAAATTTAAATAAACCAAGACTTAAATTTAGAACATTTCTATTATTTGACTTGATGAAACAAGATTCAATGATATTCCTTTTAACTGTGTCATTACATAGGATTAAGGCTCTTGCTTGACTCCAGTTAATAGGATGGTCTAAATCTCTCATATGTACGAATAATGCATTCGATATTTGCCCAGTTCTCACAGAATACTGATGCTGTTTGAGACGTTGTGAAAGAGATTTACCGGTTTGTCCATAATAGACTTTATCACACTTTTTCCAAGGAATTTCATTTATGCAGCCTGCAAGATCTTTAGGAGAATTTTTGATTAATCAACTCTTGACATTAATATTACTGAAAACAACATTTATGTTAAATAGCTTTAAAAATTCTAGGAATATCTAAAAACCTTTCATCGTAGGGTAATTTTAGAATGGTATTCTTACTAAATTCAAGTTTGTCATTATTGGAATAAAATTTCTTTCTAGCTCTTTTCCATGCCACATCTACAAAAGCCCTTGGGTATTTAAGTTTCATTGCAATATCATAAATAGTTTTAATTTCAGCGTCAATAAACTGCGGGCTACAGACACGTAAAGCCCTTAGAAACATCCTAGAAAAAACAGAGAATTTAACATTTTGATGGTGATTGGAGTAGTAATTAGCAAAAGAGGTAATGTTAGTTTATTTTTGAAAGACTGAAAAGGTGAAATTTCTACCATTTCTATGGACAGTTACATCAAGAATATTCTAATTACAATTTCTTTCTTCCTCTACAGTAAATTTTATAGAAGGGACTAAATTATTGATATTATTAAGGAATTCTTGAAGATTTTCGTGAACTGGCCAAATACAGAAGATATCATCCACATATCTAAACCACATAACTTTTTTGGGAAAAATTCTTGGTAAGAGTTTTGTCTCAAAAAATTCCACGTAAATATTGCTAGGAACAGGAGATAAGGGATTACCCATAGCCATGCCAAACTTTTGTACAAAAAATTCCCCATTAAAACAAAATTTACTATCTTGGTACATAACCTTATGAGACTAATGAGGTTTGCCACACTTAAGAGAATGTCATGACTTTCTAATTCCTCCTCCAAATATTCAAGTAAGTCATCTACAGGCACTTTTGTAGATAAAGAGACAACATCAAAACTAACCATATTAAAATCAAAATTCAAATTTAAACTATTCAATTTGTTTATAAAATCAACATTGTTTTTAACATTCGTGTTAGAAATGTTCCTACCAAGGAGTAAGAATTTTTACAAGCCTTTTTGATAAATTATACGTAACTGAGCCCACTGAACTAATGACTGGTTTGATAGGGTTATTCATTTTATGTGTCCTTGACTAAACCATACAAATAATAAGGTAGGGAGGCGCATTACAGTGTAACTGTTTAATTAAATGGTCCAAGCCCTTCAAAATGGATTTAATTTGTTTATTAAAATGAGTTCACTGTCTGTGTATGGTCACAGACCTCAGTTTCATATAAGTATCAGTATCATTGAGCAATGTCATTATTTTGCTTATATAGTCACTTTTTTTTTTTAGATTTATCTGGTTTAGTCACTTTCACTGTATCGTCTTCTTTAATTTTCTTAAAAGCCTGGAGAAATCTCTTGGGTACATTAGGGGGAGAAGGCTTACACATAGCACCATACACAATACCTTTACAAATATTGATATCATCAAGGCATAGGTTTTGATTAAATTTTTCTAAATAGCATAAGGATTTTGAGATGTCGACACAGTCCTGGTTACCATTAAATACACCAAAGCTTAACCCATATCCCAAAGCCGCTGTCGTAGCACTATCCACTGGTTTGTCTGATAAATTAATCATGAAGTCCACGTTGGCATGCTTAGTCCAGTCGCTTTCAGCAATAAGATTCTTCAGCTTGACTTGAAACTTCCTTTCAAAACGGTTGCAGCACTTTCTCAATTTTCCGTAGCAATAATCCAGTATCCGATTCTTCCTTTCGACAGGAACCGTCAGCTTCTATGTGTACGAAACGCATCATCTACTTCCATTTTTGTGATGTCGATGTGTTTCTGAAGTATGATGCGTTGAAACTCGTCGAAAGGTTGCTCTGCTAGACGAAGAATTCTCACTGGTAAAATCGACTTGGGCAACACTTTCTTGTTCATTCACTTCCGCAGAAAGTTAAGTCGGAGTTTCAGTTTGTGAGTGATGATAAGAGCATTACAGAAGGATGTCACAAATAGAACAAGGTTCGGAAAATTCAAAGAAAAGGCGAAGAAGTTGCATGTGGTTTCCATTATGCTTAAAAAATCACAGTAGATGCACGTGACTTCATAAATAAGCAAATTCCATAGGAAAATGATAGTAAAAAATCCAAGCACTTTCGTCTTTACTCAGACATTGTCAAGGAGTTAATGAGGTACAATTGGAGAGAAAGGTCTCAGGTACAACACAAGATCAAGAATACCAGATGGTTAATTGTCAAAAGGGTAAAAATTAAAAGAGATAATCCAGGATTATCGGATATCACACGGTCACAAACCTAAACAGATTGACCCTAACCGAAATTACAAAGTTTCTCTACAGTCCAAAACATGTAAAAACTAAATATATTAATTTTGTTGCTTATATTTATCTACAACTTTTTTCATTGTGAAAGCATCAAGTTTAAATAAACCAAGACTTAAATTTAGAACATTTCTATTATTTGACCTGATGAAACAAGATTCAATGATATTCCTTTTAACTGTGTCATTACATGGGATTAAGGCTCTTTCTTGACTCCAGTTAATAGGATGGTCTAAATCTCTCATATGTATGAATAATGCATTCGATATTTGCCTAGTTCTCACAGAATACTGATGCTGTTTGAGACATTGTGAAAGAGATTTACCGGTTTGTCCGTAATAGACTTTATCACACTTTTTGCAAGGAATTTCATATATCCAGCCTGGAAAATCTTTAGGAGAATTTTTGATTAATCAACTCTTGACATTAATATTACTGAAAACAACATTTATGTTCAAAGCTTTAAAATTCTATGAATATCTAAAAACCTTTCATCATGCATGCCAACGTGGACTTCATGATTAATTTATCAGACAAACCAGTGGATAGTGCTACGACCGCGGCTTTGGGATATGGGTTAAGCTTTGGTGTATTTAATGGTAACCTGGACTGTGTTGACATCTCAAAATCTTTTTGCTATTTAGAAAAATTTAATCAAAACCTATGCCTTGATGATATCAATATTTGTAAAGGTATTGTGTATGGTGCTATGTGTAAGCCTTCTCCCCCTAATGTACCCATGAGATTTCTCCAGGCCTTTAAGAAAATTAAAGAAGACGATACAATGAAAGTGACTAAACCAGATAAATCTAATGCAGTGGTAATAATGAATAAAAGTGACTATATAAGTAAAATAATGACATTGCTAAATGATACTGATACTTATACGAAACTGAGGTCTGACCCTACACAGACAGTGAACTCCCATTTTAATAAACAAATTAAATCCATTTTGAAGGGCTTGGACCATTTAATTAAACAGTTTACACCGCAATGCGCCTCCCTACCTTATATGTATGGTTTAGTCAAGACACATAAAATGAATAACCCTATCAGACCAATTATTATTTTAGTGGGCTCAGTTACGTATTATTTATCTAAATGGCTTGTAAAAATTCTTATTCCTTTGGTAGGAAACATTTCTAACACGAATGTTAAAAACAATGTTGATTTTATAAATAAATTGAATAGTTTAAATTTGAATTTTGATTTTAATATGGTTAGTTTTGATGTTGTCTCTTTATTTATAAAAGTGCCTGTAGATGACTTACTTGAAAATTTGGAGGAGGAATTAGAACGTCATGACATTCCCTTAAGTTTGGCAAACCTTATTAGACTCATAAGGTTTTGTATCAAAGATAGTAAATTTTGTTTTAATGGGGAATTTTTTGTACAAAAGTTTGGCATAGCTATGGGTAATCCCTTATCTCCTGTCCTTAGCAATATTTACGTGGAATTTTTTGAGACAAAACTCTTACCAAGAATTTTGCCCCAAAAAGTTATTTGGTTTAGATATGTGGATGATATCTTCTGTATTTGGCCAGTTCACGAAAATCTCCAAGAATTCCTTAATAATCTCAATAATTTAGTCCCTTCTATAAAATTTACTGTAGAGGAAGAAAGAAATTGTAATTTGAATTTTCTTGATGTAACTGTCCATAGAAATGATAGAAATTTCACCTTTTCAGTCTTTCGAAAATCAACTAACATTGCCTCTTTTGTTCATTACTACTCCAATCACCATCTAAAAGTAAATTCTCTGTTTTTTCTAGGATGCTTCTAAGGGCTTTACGTGTCCGTAGCCTGCAGTTTATTGACGCTGAAATTAAAACTATTTATGATATTTATTTGCAATGAAACTTAAATACCAAGGACGTTTGTAGATGTGGCATGGAAAAGAGCTAGAAAAACATTTTATTCAACTAATGACAAACTTGAATTTAGTAAGAATCCCATTCTAAAATTACCCTATGATGAAAGGTTTTTAGATATTCCTAGAATTTTAAAGCTTTTTTAACATAAATGTTGTTTTAGTAATATTAATGTCAAGAGTTGATTAATCAAAAATTCTCCTAAAGATCTTCCAGGCTGCATATACGAAATTCCTTGGAAAAAGTGTGATAAAGTCTATTATGGACAAACCGGTAAATCTCTTTCACAACGTCTCAAACAGCTTCAGAATTCTGTGAGAACTGGACAAATATCGAATGCATTATTCCTACATATGAGAGATTTAGACCATCCTATTAACTGGAGTCAAGCAAGAGCCTTAATCCCTTGTAATGACACAGTTAAAAGGAATATCATTGAATCATGTTTCATCAAGTCAAATAATAGAAATGTTCTAAATTTAAGTCTTGGTTTATTTAAACTTGATGCTTTCATAATGAAAAAAGTTGTAGATAAATATAAGCAACAAAATTAATATATTCAGTTTTTACATGTTTTGACTGTAAAGAAACTTTGTAATTTCGGTTAGGGTCAATCTGTTTAGGTTTGTGACCGGGTGATATCCGATAATCCTGGATTATCTCTTTTAATTTTTACCCTTTTGACAATTACCCATCTGGTATTCATGATCTTGTGTTGTACCTGAGACCTTTCTTTCCAATTGTACCTCATTAACTCCTTGATAATATCTGAGTAAAGACGAAAGCGCTTGGTTTTCTGACTATCATTTTCCTGTGGAATTTGCTTACATACACACACACACACACACACACACACATACACACACACACACACACACACACATATATATATATATATATATATATATATATATATATATATATATATATATATATATATATATATATATATATATATATATATGAGTCCTAGGGGTTATAATTAATAATATATATATATGTTCGTTGTGACACATCTTGGAATGTGAAGACTGTTTACTTTTAACTTCCCATAGAGGCAAGAGTCCGAAGCAATGGCCTGAGAAAGCTGATTAATCATTTCTGATGCATAGTTTAAGCAGGCAATGTTCACGAGTTCATATGTCTTGTCCAAGTGACTTTGAGAAACTGGTTGTAACCAGTAACATGGGGCGTTGTCGAAGTGTGAATTCATATGTACGTGTGCGCCTCTTCCTTTGATAATGGCGTCCTTAGCCAAGTCTATGGGAAGAGATCCGTGGGAGGAAGGCAGAGCCCCGATGGCGAGTGCCATCGTGTTTTTTTAAACTGTGAGTGATATTCTGGCCTGGGAATGGGTAAGTGTTGAATTACTTTAGCCAAAAGGGGGTGCTTGTTGATTGCTTGTAAAATGTCATATTTCATTTGAGCTGTTAACTTTGTCATTAAACTTATGTGTGCTAACGAGTGTGTTTCTTGTGTCTTTGTAACAGACGATTCTGGCAAGGGGGGACAGAGGGTCCCGTTTGGGAGAAGAGACAATTGGTGTGACTAATTACTGATTAGACATTTCTAAATACTGGGGGGGGGGGGGGTTAACTGAGTTAGTTAGTCTGTGAGACTTGAGTTATTATCTTTCCATTGTTATAAATGTTATATTTTTCCATATCTCTTGAGATGGAGAGAGAGAGAGAGGTCGCGAGTCGAGAGAGAGGGGAGGCTCTGCTGTTGATCGCTTGGAGAGTGAGAGAGAGAGAGAGAGAGAGAGAGAGAGATAGATATATTGTGTGTATCAGTTTGCCTACCGCTCGGGGTTCCACGTTTACCAAATAAATACAAGATTCATATCTGCATTACAGTTGGTGGCAGCGTATCTTGAACCGTTGTTACGCCTTTTGTGAGATTAAATGCCAATTCAGTGTCTGGTTGTGGAAATATGTTAGATTTCAGTGACTAGATGAAACGGGTAGAGAAATATCCATTTTTGAGGATGTAGTACTGAGCGAAGACAATTGAAGTAGGCTCAGCAAATTCGCCCGTCACGAGGTACCTGCTGAAATAAGGACTCAGTCCAGTTTGTGTGTGAATGATCATCGAGTGCTTTCTCGCTGCGCGGTTTGCCGAGTGCGTTTCGCTGATGAGATTCGCGTGTTTGTATTTGTGCAGAATCCGGGGTTTTCCCTCATTGTGGAGGGGTAAGTGTTACGGTGTGTTTTTTTTTAATCCTGGGTTTTTTTTTTTTACTTTGTGTATGAATAATTTTTTGTAATTGGACTGGTTTGAGATACCACATTTTTTTCCACATAGTAGTAGAATGTAATGTGTTTTTTTCTTTTCATTGGCGCATGTTTAGAAAAGACGTGTTCGTGTATGTTTAACTTATAAGTGTGTATAGAAAGTTTTCATGCATGTGAACTGCGCTTGGGTTGCATTTTTGCTTGGAGACAGTGAGCGGCCACTCATTCCTGCGGGCTCAGCAAATTTCTGCTAACGAATGCAGAAGGGCATTGCTTACCGGGAGGGTACTACTACTGGTGGTCTGCCTCAGGGGTATCACTTGACTGGGGGGATGTTCTATCGCCCAGGGGAGGATGAAGTTCTCTTTTTTTTTTTCTCGGTGAAGGGTGAAACTCTTTTTTTTTTTTTTTTTTCTCAGTGGGGGTAAACTCCTTCTTTTTTTTTCTTTGTTGGGGTATTGGGAGACGAATTTGCCCTTGAAAATGGTTTTTCAATGCCAAGACATCAGCTGATTGATTAGTTGATGAAGTGAGATGCCCGTAGGGTTTTTTTTTAGGAAAGAGATTTTTTTTTTTTTTCTTGGATTTTTTTTTTAGGAAAGAGATGTTTTTTTTTTTGGTTGGCTGAAAGAGAAAAGGAAATGAAATGCATGGGATGTGTGTAAGTTTTCCTTATGCTTTGGAAGGCACAAATATAATGGAGACATAGAGATTATTATTTTTTTTTATTGTTGGAGAAATTACTTTAAAATGGTGCTGCGTGGTGGTGAATGGTGATGCCCGGCGCTGCTGAGTGGTACTGTGTCTGGAGTTGTATCTGATGATACCGGTGAGTGGTGTTGATTGGTGTTGCATCTGGTGTTGATTGGTGTTGGTTGGTATCATGGGGTTTGGCAATACTAGTGTATACGGGGGGAATTGCACCCTTACTTGAGATCTTTGCAGGAGAATTATTGTTATTATTAATAATTATTATCAGTACTTGAGATGTTTTATGGGAGGGTTGCTTAAGTAGAATTATCATTACTTGAGACATATTCTACGAGAGATTTGAGATATTTCATGGGAGATTATTTTATAATTATTGCAGATAATTATATTATGGAGAATTATTACAATGAATTGTGGGATAAGTTTTGTGGTTAATTAATTGATGAGTTTTTATGACTTTAGAGAATATTTCAGTAATTCATGAGTGATGAGTTTGGCTGAATCTTGGTGAATTGTGTTGAATTTTGCTGAATCTTGGTGAATGGACAAGCATTAACATTGGTGATGTTTTGATACTAATACTGGTAATTTTGATGATAGCAATTTTGGTTATACTGCTGATAATGATAATTCTGATACTGATTTTTTTTTTACATATACTAATATGTGGGTGCTGTAATGCTATCAAGGGTGGTGAAATCTTTTTTGAAATTGGGAGGAACTAACAAAACATTTTTTTTCTTTTTTATGAGTTAAGCAGATAATTGTTTGACATATGTGAGTTACCGGGGATAGTTAACAATGCCGTTGATTTTTCTTTTCTCCTTTTTTAGAAGTTAGCCATTGCTGACACAAGTTTTTTTTTTATCAAGGGTGAATTTGAATTTATTTTTTCTCTCCAGTTGGTGTGAATACTTTTTTTTAATATCTTAGTTCGTGACTTAGAGTCATTGTTCGGCATGTTTGTGTTTTCAGCTGTTTGATGCTGCAGAGAGATATATGGGAGAATTTTTGCATTTTTTTTAATGCATAAGTAATGGCACTTATTTTTTTTTCTCTGGATATTTGTGTTCCAGATATTGTGAGTTTCTTGCACAATACATTCGTTGTATTTGTGACAACTTTGTCTGAGATAGGAAACTTGGCTAAGTTTCTAGTGGCTTATGTCATAGCGCATATGGAGAACTCTTGGCTTAGACACTTTGAATTTGGGGTTCTGTTATAATGAGATGTGGCACGTTGGTGATTTTTTCTAGAATTTCCTAGACAATTTTATCTGCCAAATTTTTGGCCTTTTTCAGCAGTTATGCTAAGGAGAGAGTTTATAGTTTTTCACTATAACATTGAGTTATTCTCTGGAGAAATGGAGGTATATTATTTTGGAGTTATAATTTGAGGTATAATATATTGGAGATATATTTTGGCCATTTGATATTTGCCTATGGTGGTGAGAGCTATGTTTAGTTCAATTATTTTGCAGCCATCTTTGTTGCAAATGGAGACAAATTTTTGAGGAGATATATGGGCAATATTTTGTGATTGTGTCGGCTAGATGCTTTGAGTGCACATTTTTTCGGAGATACGATTTCATTTTTTATATTCCTGCTTGGAGATTTACTATTTTTTGGAGCCTTGTTTTATTCCACATGGAGTTATTGGTGAAATAGAGGCAAGTATTTTTTATTTGCCGAAATAGAGGTGAGCATTTTTTTATTCCTGGAGTGGTGGTTTTTTTTATTAATACATGGTCATTGGAGAAATAAGAGGGAATATGGTGGTATGGTTACTAATTAAATGGATGAAATATTTTTATCACCAGAGTGGTTTTATTATTAATATGGTGAAATATATGGAGGTGGAATTAATCTTTGGTGGGTGACCTTTTTTGTGGTTATGATTTGTGAGTTTAATTTCTCTGGGAGTTTTTTTCGAGCCATGAGAAGAGTTCGGTGGTTCGTTCTTTTTGGTTTCGTGACTATTTGGAGGCAAGTGGCATTACTGCATTGTGGTCCTATGGAGATATTGTGCATTTTTTATGTTCACAAGTGTGTTATTTTTGGAGGCATATAATTGCTGCATTACGTGTTTATCATAGCTTTTTTTTTAATCCCGAATAGGTGATAATTATTTTATAATTGGGCAGTGTCATGTGAGAGATACTTTTTCGAGACAGTTTTTGAACAAGCTTATTCATATCCTGGAGTTAATTTTGTGAAATGTGCTTACTTCGTGTCAGTATAGACGTTTTCTTGAGAATCATGAGTTTCCGAACTTGCGAGTCTGACTAGACATTTATTTCTGCCGCAGTTTGAGCACACGTCCGCACTTGGATTTTCTGCTGACAACCGCTGTGATGAATCCGGTGTGCTGATTCTTTTCCTTTGATGGTGATTGCTCAGAGTTTTTGCAATATCTGGAAATGTTGACAATAGCATTTCACGAAAGCGCATGGGTAAGAGTTTGCTTTCTGGCCGTGTCGGTCGAGAAAAGTTGCAATGGCGAAATTCCATAACTAGACATATTGCATTTCTTGGGAAAAATGCGGGATTATGTATATTACACATATGTATATTATGTGTTTTGTGATGGGGGAAGTTTACTTGTGATTATCTTTTTTTTTTTTCTTCTTCTTCCTTTTCCTGCGAAGAGATGTAATTGGGGTTGAGTTTTAAATAACATTTCTTTTTGGACGGGAGATGTAATCTATTGGGGTTGAGATTTACATAAATGGGAGTTTGACATTAAGTCTCATTGCAATTAATTATATGAGCAGTAAAGGGGTTTTTGCTGTTAAGCATTGGAGATTTTTACTGGCTTTGTGAGTTGTTCAAATATCAGAGCTTGAGAGAACATTTTTGATTCTGGGCTTGTTACATGATTTTTTTTTTTCCTTGGGTTCATTATCTTTTTTTCTTTTTTTTTTACTTGTGAGTGCAGAACTGTGGAGTTACTGTGAGTTTTTGATTGTGTGTGTTGATGTATGAGTTTGGAGAATTGAGTTAGAGAACTTGATATTTTTTTTTCCTTTCAAGTTGTAATAATGACTTATGATTTAGTGGTCATATTAGATGGAGTTAATTGGGAGACGTTCAGTTAGTATTTCTGACGTTTTGAGATCATTATCTGATAGAAGTAGTATGTCTGGGGTTAATTCTTTTTTTGATTGACCGATGACTTGACTGACATACTAACACACCAAAATCATTGTTCTCCGACGATAGCAAGACGTCCACCAGCCGTACAGAGGTGTTGCTGTCATTTATCCAGGGTGATTACGAGAGGTTCTACGAGCCCACAGAGTTCTACAGCGGTTTTTCGTCTACAGAAGCCGTTAGAAGTCTTCTACAAGGAGGGAGGCCGTTCGCATTTCTACAGCTATCTACAGCCAGTTGCAGACAAAGAGGGATATTCAAGAATCCAAAATGAGAGAAAATACGTCTAGTGTCATTTGAGATGAAGCGTGATAAGACTTTACTTTAAAATGCCAGAGACGTGCAGTTATTACTATTTTTTGTTTTAAGCCGGCCAATGTTTTTTATGTTATATAAGCTGTTTTGTGTGACCATTTGCTAGGCAGGTGCTAGCAGTTTTTGGTGGCCGAGCTTCTGTGAGTCCTAGGGGTTATAATTAATAATATATTTAATATGTCCGTTGTGACATTTCTTGGAATGTGAAGACTGTTCACTTTTAACTTCCCATAGAGACAAGAGTCTGAAGCAATGGCCTGAGAAAGCTAATTAATCATTTCTGATGCATAGTTTAAGCAGGTCAATGTTCACGAGTTCATGGGTCTTGTCCAAGTGCCTTTGAGAAACTGGTTGTAGCCAGTAACGTGGGGCGTTGTCGAAGTGTGCATTCATATGTACGTGTGCGCCTTTTCCTTTGATAATGGCGTCCTTAGCCAAGTCTATGGGAAGACTTGCAGAGAGATCCGTGGGAGAAAGGCAGAGCCACGACGGCGAGTGCCAAAGTGTTTTTTAAACTGTGAGTGATATTCTGGCCTGGGAATGGGTAGGTGTTGAATTACTTTAGCCAAAAGGGTGGCTTGTTGATTGCTTGTAAAATGTCATATTTCATTTGAGCTGTTAACTTTGTCTTTAAACTTACGTGTGTTAACGAGTGTGTTTCTTGTGTCTTTGTAACAGACGATTTTGGCAAGGGGGGACAGAGGGTCAAGAGACAATTGTTGTGACTAATTACTGATTAGACATTTCTAAATACTGGGGGTTGTTAACTGAGTTAGTTAGTCTGTGAGACTTGAGTTATTATCTTTCCATTGTTAAATAAATGTTATATTTTTCCATATCTCTTGACTGTCATTTTGATGACCTGTTAAAATGGAGAGTTGGAGAGAGAGAGAGAGGTTGCGAGTCGAGAGAGAGGGGAGGCTGTGCCGTTGATTGCTTGGAGAGAGAGAGAGAGAGAGAGAGAGAGAGAGAGAGAGAGAGAGATTGTGTGTATCAGTTTGCCTACCGCTCGGGTTTTTACATTTACCAAATAAAAACGAGATTCATATGTGCGTTATATATATATATATATATAGATATATATATATATCTATATATATATACTATATATATATATATATATATATATATATATATATATATATATATATATATATGGACAAAATCCACAGAGAAAAGTGAAACATTGGCGTACAAAGAACCCATATAACGGACAGATATGGATTATAAAGGACAATATGTACCTGGAATCCAACACACCTGAAGCATTAGTAGGACTATCTAAAACATTGGTACAATTTAAGTAATTTACAACAGACTAAGTTTGACTACACAGAAGTAACGACAAGGCAAAGGATTAGGCAGGGAGGTGCCTGACCACCAAAAAAGTTTATAAAAGTACAATTCAATGAATATAATTTTGGTAAACAATAAAAATTTTTGCTAAATTAATGTTTTGCCAAAAAATATATTAAACGTACAAATTCATAAAAATATCCATAAGGTAACTGATTTTTTTTTTATTAAATCAGTGATTTTATCTTTAAGTTGATTCATAAACATTTTACAAATGAAAGGGTCCAAATAATACCAGCTAGAGCTAAGGATAAAATTACAATTGGAATTAAGTTCTATAATGGCTGAACTAAAAGAGTCTGAAAAGAAATCTTTCAATCTAGCAATCACTAAAGTGTCGGTCCAATTCATCCTGTAAGAGTTTTCACTTAAACAAAGGAATATTTCATTGGATGTTTGCCCAATAATGACAGAGTAATTATGCTGTTTAATTTTTACTTCTAAATCTTTGCTAGTTTGGCAGATATAAAAAGAGAGGCAGTCCAAACATTGAATTTTATATATCATGTTGTTGTTTTCGTTAGGGCTAATTTTTATCAGCATTCCTTTTAGTGTATTGCTATAGGAAAAAAACATGGTTGGAATATGGTTGGCATTAAAATATTTTATCAATGATTTTATGGTTCCAAAGCTGGTAAAAGAAGGCAAGCTAAAATGTTCCTAGAGGTTTCTTTCTCCATTACTTACACTATAAAACTTTTTGTGTGCTTTATTATAGCAAATATATAATATATGTGAAGGATAACATAAACCTATCCCCATTTTTCTAATGTATTCGATTTCTTGATCCAAATATTGGGGACTGACCATGTCCAATGCTCGTCAAAACAGAAGAAACAATATATATTGTGATATCACGATGGTGGTGTGAATAAAAATAGACTTAAGTTAAATTCTTGGTTGGTTTCCTATAAATACCGAATTTGCACTGAAATACTCTTGTAAGTATTAAAACATTTAAGAAAGGGAGGCAATTATCTTTTTCATATCTATACTAAACCTGACTGATGGTACCTGGTTATTCAAATTATAGCGTAAAGCATTTATATCAGTACTAGCAGGCAAAATAGCTAAAATATCATAAACATTTCTAGACCATTTTAAAGGAATATAAATGATTTTAAGTAAATAGTTTTTTTCTAAGAATTCCATGCAAAAGTTTGAGAGGAGTTATGGTAAAGGGTTGCCCATTGCCATACCAAATATTTGTTGTTAAAATTCACCATTGAATATAAACTTACAACCACAAATGCACAACCTAGTGAGTGAAATAATATGATTTACAGGTTAGAGGTAATTCATGATAGGTTAGTTCGTCACTAAGATACTCTAAAATAGAATCTACAGGGACTTTAGTAAAAAGAGAACAAATATCAAAACTGACGAATCTATGAGTGACGGAAGAATTGATATTTTCAATTTATCAATTAAATCTAAAGAATTATATATGTGAGAATCGGAGATAGTTCCATGTAACGGGGACAAGAGCCTATTAATACAGTATTTCAAAAGTTTATATTATATTGAGCCAACAGTATTGATTCCTTTGTGCGTTTTTACCAATTCATACAAGTAAGGTAACGAGTAAAATGACTGACAGCTGACCTATCAGTTCTTTTTTTCACTGTGCTATCAAATTCTTTTTATGACTTGATCAAGGGGATTTTTTATAGTTTTTTGTAGGTCGTCTCATCATCTAGTGGGGCTTGCATACGTGATATTAATCAGCTTCATCTAAAATTACTATATATTTTGAATTGTCACCTTTTGTGATGTGGATTGTATGCCTTTTTTAAGATCAGTCAAACTTTTCGATAACAAGCATGGCATTTAAATTCATGACTAACATTGGCAGCTCCATAAACAATGCCTTTGATTACGTAGACATAATTTTGAGGAAGATCGCAATATTTTCGGAATTTACTTAGGGACGACGCAATCGTTAAAAGCAGAGGATCTATTCGATATAAAGAAACAAATTATATCCAAGGGCACTTACAATATTTTCAATTATATTTTTATTTGATAAGTTTACAACACAATTATGACTTTCACTATCCAATCATTGACATCAATAATATTTTTCAGTTTTCTGTCCAGTTTCTCTGTTAAGGCATCTGTAGTCCTACGAAGATTTTCGTACATTTTTTGTTGCAGCAAGTCCTTCCAATCAGTCCTTAGTAAAGGACGAGAAACCGAAAGGCCTCGCAGCTGTACTCCTGTGTTTCGTTTTCCTTCTCGGATTTTGCCACTATTTAAATTTTCATCACGTTTCATATTTTCGTGATTCAGTTATAGTGCACACACACACACACACACACACACACACACACACACACACACAATGTTTTAGTGTTCTGTACTGAAAAAATTTATTTATAATATAAAGATAATATAAAGTGTAATAATCTGCTATTCAAAAATGATTACGAAAAAAGAATGTTTGTTACTCTCGTCTTGAAAAAAAAAACAGTAAGTTGCTTTTGATGTCTAAAAGGTTGCCACCACTGTTCTAGGGTAATGAAATAGAACACTAGCCTCTGAGAGTTTATCAAGGTCTACTCAAGTGCAAAAGTTATGAACACCATATGGAATTCTCATGGTCGGCGTTGGAAAATGTATAAAGACTTTTAAAACAAAGCTGCCGGGAGATCTCGCCACTGGGGCAAAATGTGCTTTTCTTCATTATTCATTCAATCATTCATTCATTCATCCATTCCACAGATGCTCCATTTGTAAAATTATTGAATTGTGAAATTCTTCTTCTGTAAAATCTCTAAACCTTGCATTGGTTTCAAGGTTCAATTTTCGTAATACTCCTCTGTAGGCGCTATCCCTCAGGAAGTATTTATAGGATTAGGTTGATAACTCTACCCTCGGCTCAGAGGACTTATGGGCCGGAAGCGCGTGGCGTTCCTTGGTGGTTTCCTATTCATGTGAAGACCAGGTTCAGCGTTTTCTAAATTCGCCGATCGACTTACCAGAGGTATAGCATTGCAATGTTTATGTATGTAACTAGTCTTTTCCTAGCTTTCATAAATTTCTATATCTGTAAAACGATTCTTGATCAAATTTAATATCGTTTTCATCATTAATGTATATAACTCATTTATATAAAGAAATTATACATTTTGCATTTCCCTTCGAGTATCTCCATCGTACCAAAATAGAAACAAATAAATAATCGAAATAGTCCTGTTAAGAAAAAATAAACATTTAAGACTATTTTCCGACGAAAGGCTTAACTGCATTCAAGCATGAGAAGGTCTTCAGTTGTTTTCTGCATAATCAAAACTCTCCATCCACGGACTTAGTAAAATAATGCTTTCAATTGAGATCTAAATATAAACCTATTATGATGAAAATTATTCATCTGTTCAGCTAAATTCACTAGTCTTCACAAAAATAATGATTTCAGGACCACACATTGTCGGAATCCTATTGTATCCTTTCTGATACGCTTAAAGATATCGATTTCCTGGTCTTTCTCTTTCAGGTTTTATTGTAAAAATAGAAGGAAATGGGACAGTTATTGCTATGAGGATATTGTATTACCCATTCGCCATTGGTTCTTATAAAAGTAATGCTGGATAATTAGTACTCCAGGAGGAAATATTCACTTTTGAAAATTGAGATTATAAAAACATAAAAACATGGAAGATTTTAGTAACCAACATAACGTTAGGAATAATTTGCATGCAGTTGTACTTCCTTATTTCTTTATAATCAACGGATAAATAATTCACCCAAGTGTATAATAAAATAAGGTTATATCTTTTCACCTTAGGCCTGACGTAACGCTGGTTCCTATCTTTTCTAGAGGCTAAAGATTTTAAGATTTCGATGATATTAAATGGCCTTTGTTAAGTTCTAACATTCTGAATTTATTAAGGAAAGTAAATCATGCGCATTAAACCATAAAAAAAATTGACACAAAGAAGCATTTGAAGGAAGTATTGATAACCTTAAGTACACTTGTATAAAAAGCAAAGTGTCGCATCTATTTTCTCCGAGCAAACATAAAACGTGTGAATGGAATAAAGACATTGATTTGTTCTAATTTACGACCTCTCAAGTCTAAATTCACTGCCGGCATTCCATGAAATCGTTCTGATCTTAATTAACTAGTCTTACTCAACTTTTACCAGCACTCAAGCAAGGCCGCTTGTCTGCCTTTCTTCCTGTTTTTTTTTTTTTTTTTTTTTTGGGGGGGGGTTGGGGGGGGGGGGGGGGGGGGGGGGGGGGGGGGGGGGTTTCTGTTTTTTTTTTCGTTTGGTCGTTGGTTTGTACCTCTCTCTGAAGAGTGCGCACCTATGCTGACGCCTTCCCAACTGTCAAGAAAAATTTATCAGGATTCAAGGGCAAGGTGGTGGCTGTTGTTCAGATACCGCGAACTTTAAGTTAATCCTATTACTCTCCTGTGGCTTAAACTTGGAGCTCCACAGCCTCTCCTGTCCAATCCGTAACATCTAATCCCCAACTGCAAGCCCCGGTAACAGGATTTGTGATGCTATTTTCGTCTGAGTGGAAAACTGGGAAATGAGTTCATATTCTCTGAAACTGGATCATAAACGGAACAGGAATAAAAGAAAATTATGAATACTTCGTTGCCTATGTACACTAATGCAATAAATATCAAAATATACTTCCTTTACCGTATATTTACTGGTTCCTTGTAAATGTCGGTCTCAGATATGGATATATCCTGATTTGTGGTAGTTAATTTATAAAAGTATCAAATACTGAGAACACTTATGGGTGAATAGACCCAAGTTAATGTATATCCGATAAGATAATGTGTCTTGATGGAATGTGAATAAACTAGTGTGCATGGGAGAAATAGTTTGATTATTGGGAAAAAAGGGAAATCGGCAATTTTGAACGAACTTATAATAAAAGAAAGTGTTAAATAAACTATATCACTAGGACGATTAAGATGACAGTAAAAGCTTTATGGAACCAATAATTTTTTTGTATATTATTGATAAATAAAATATTGCATTTTCGATGAGTCACAATTCGTTGGCGTAACCTCCCAAACTGAAGTCTTTGAACCACAGAACAATCCTATTCTGCTAATCCTCTCTCCCGGGCATAAAACCTACAACCATGGAACACCAAAAAAAAAGGAAAAAATAACAAAAAAACAACAAACTACATTGTAATATTCAATATTTATTTCTGGTCCTTAATCGTCTCGGGTCTCTCGCTTCCCAATTTCATTTCATCCTCAAATTACATTATGATTTAATCCTTTCGTTTAAAGTTTACTTTCCAAAAGCGTTAATAAGATTCCATTATTTATGTCATTTGCTGTAAGAATAACTGGTCTACAGATATGAATAAATACTATATTTAATGGAACGTTGATTAAATAAATTCATGAAAAATAGCAGCAATTTTAGCTAGCATAACAATGTTAAAAACTATAATCGTATGAATATCATGGCTTTGAAAACCGAGCATTATAATACGCAGATTAATTGAGGCATAAATTCAGCAACATTATCATAGAATATTGCAACTTTGTATGATACTTTTTTATAGGAATAATTCATGGCATGAGTAAAGGAATTGACAACACTCCATGCATACAGAGATGCATACACAAGCACACACACACACACACACACACACACACACATATATATATATATATATATATATATATATATATATATATATATATATTATATATATTATTATATATATATTATATATATATATTATATAATATATATATATATATATATATATATATATATATATATATATATATATATATATATATATGTATATATGTGTGTGTGTGTGTGTGTGCTTGTGTATGCATCTCTGTATGCATGGAGTGTTGTCAATTCCTTTACTCATGCCATGAATTATTCCTCTACAAAAATAGCCCTATAAAAAAGTATCATACAAAGTTGCAATATTCTATATATATATGTGTGTGTGTGTGTGTGTGTGTGTGTGTGTGTGTGTGCGTGTGTGTATGTATATACGCATCTGTGACATTGGGCAAAATAAATGTAATGTTTGTGCGGAAGGTGATAACATGGTAGGTAACTAGGAGATACACTCACCGCTTTCGCATAATCACAAGTAATTAGTGATGCAAACTTTATGCTGTAATTAATAGGGTTTCGCTTATTTTCTCGATGATAACCAAGTAATTGGTCGTATTGATAGAACTCCATTCTTAGGGTACGGGTTAATTCCACCAGTGACGTAATAAATGCTTATAATCAAGTAAACGGATGAGGTTTTGAGATGGAATGATACCCATATTTGTAGCGAGTAAGAAATATACAACGGAAAAGCAGTAAAGATAATACGGTGGGTGATGAATGGAGGACTGTCTGCCGGTTACCTGAGTGTATGCTTCTGAAATGTTGAGAGGGAGGGAAACAGAAAGTTCCAAATAGATGGAATGGAAGAGCATTTCCACGAATTTCCTTTACTGTTTTCTGGTCTATGCGGAGGTTTTTGATGATTTGTATTTGTCTTATATGAACGTTCTCAAACTATACAGAACTTTACTTATTCTTGGATCTTGTCAGAAATACTTTTCTTTTATTAGAAAAATTCATAAATAATTGCTCAACAGATATTGGAAGTTGTGCTTGAACAATTATTTTGATCTAGCATCTTAATCAATACAAATTCGACCAATTCAGAATAACAAAAGGCACTTGACAAACTTGTGGTATCTAAAATTGCAAAGAAGTCTCGTTTCTATATTTGGGTCAGACTTTCACGTTCAACTCTACTCAAGTCAATATCTTCTTGAACAGCAAATATGATAACCTATCACCTTGAAAAAAAAAGTAAATTTTTGTACTCTCCAGATCTCCAATAGAAAATAGACATTTGCCACTGATAATGCAGTATTGCAATTGAATATTTTTTTTTATGCAACTCTATGTGGATAAAAAGGAAAAGTAACTGGAAAACAATAAATTACAACACACTATATAATTTCCAAGAATTCTCAATTATTCAAATTTACTTAAACTAACCTTCAATTAACACTTGAAATGGTCAAATTCTAGAAATTCTTTACTCTTCTCCCCAAGGGTAATTATCATTAGTATATGCAATATTTTTATAGAAAGTAAGACGGTCTCTTCTTTTACACCAGATACAAGAACTTCACCCGTATCACAACCAGGTTAAAAACTTTCTTAATCGATGGGCAGGCAGTGTTTTCGTTTCTAGTTATTTTATACTTCATAAATTCGTTGACACTTAGCAAACAAAGCGCCATATTACCTATTATTCAACATATCTGTCATTAAAGGCTCAGCTTTTTTCCCTTTATTTTTACGTTGGATACAAATGTAATGAATCACATGCTGATACAAACTGATTCACTTCCTTAAGCAGTTTAAAGGTGCACAAAAAAGTATATGCTGAGGAATGCTTAAATCATATCATAGAGAACAACTCCAAAACCGAAATAAACTAGAGGGAGGAGAAGAGAAGATATATACAAATCCTATGAAAAGTCAATCCAAGATCTTGGGAAAAGTTGATAAGGTATCAAACTTCATTTGGAATAATAGGACCTAAATCATTTGTAGTTTCAGGTTCACTGGGGCAATCAGTGCGGGGTACTTGAATGCTCTAGGGATGTTCTACAATGGCAATAGAACGCACCTGTCGAATATTGATAACCCTCCCGACACACAATAACTCCCTAAAGCCCATGTCCTCATGGTCGGTCTATAGCACAAATCTCTTATCTCCTTCCTTGTATTGTTGTTCTAGCTGCTATTTCCGTCATTGTGCTCTAATGGGGCTTTCCGCTTGAAGAGTTACCATATGTGTCTGCTCCAGTCGCAATTGTTCCTCTATTTAAATACCTTTACGGAAAACAGGAGGTTGCCTTAGTACAAATAAATTTTTTCTAGATTGTTAATTTATGTTGTGTATTTTACGATATATATCAGTTAGATTTCCACGAGAAGGAAAAATTATTATTTTAGTAATAAGTGTTAAAATTTTTACTCATTTACTCACTTTGTCTATTAAAATCACATTTGTGGCATTTAAATGTCGCATATACTTTATACTAATGCTAATCAGATCAAGTTCACGGATATATAACGATTGATTTCAAGTGCCGATTTATTGATCGTGATTGCATTTATGCGAGTAGGAATTTATTTTCTTAATGCATTTTTTATTACAGCTTGGTGAGAAATTGGCATCAATCCTCAGGAAAGTAGTCAAAACTTCTCTCATGATACTGTAAAAGGAAATGCACTGAATAAGGAAAGAGAAAAAATAGCTGAGGTGAAAGGAACGCCAGAACTGTTAAGGCGACCCCTTTTTCTTGCTGTGACTTACCAACCGTCTCCAAGTATCCCTCGACTATTCGTTTGTGCCTTGGAAATGTAGATAGTTCAATGGCTTATACTGCAAAGTCTGCATTTCTGCACAAATTGGAAGGGAAATTTGAAAGTACAGCACCTGATTCTCTGGATGTCTTACTAATCGATGCCATGTTTGTTATCAGATGTTTGACCAGCCTACCTGTTAAATTCAAAGATGTAGCAACATGTATGTTAACAAATATCTGAACATCATCTGCAACATAGGTTCATTTTGTCAGCGACACATACTCAGGAACAAGTATTAAAGGGCTAGAACAAAACAGGTGTACCAGTCTTTAGTGATTGTAGTTCAGTAGCTGGTTTCATTATCAACCAGTCTTTAGTGATTGTAGTTCAGTAGCTGGTTTCATTATCAACCAGTTTTTAGTGATTGTAGTTCAGTAGCAGGTTTCATTATCACCGGTGGTGAACAGACTAGACCAAGGAATTTCTCTGTAGCCTTATCATCCTCTTCCCTGCTAGCCTCCTAGCTAAGCCATGGTGTGATGAACAGTATTGTGATATACTGGCCAATAACAAACTATTTTATGCTATTGATGACAAGTGCTTCTTGTATTCTGTTAAGGAGGGACACATGACAAGGAAAGACATAAGTCACTTGTAAGTTCCCACAGCGAAGCTGATACAAGGATATATGTAGCATGTGAAGCATATTCGCAGCCTAAACTCCGACCACATCATCAGAGTAAGAGCAAATTATATGATGTACCGTCGAATCTTTTGTGTCATGCCAATTTGAATAATTCACTTACAATTTATATGGACGTCGGAAATTCAAACAATAGTCGGAGGTTAATTGATGTAACACTGCTGGCAGACACTAGGAGGAGAACTTCGTCAAACATTACCAGGTGTGTATGCCTTCACTGGCTGCGACTATTCCTTATTTAGGACAATGATAAAGTACGTCCATTAAATATTGTAGAGAATTGCCAATGTTGTGAAGAGCATTTGGACACCTTAGCTCCTTAACAATAAAGACACATACCAAACTTTGTCCTAGAAGGGTTTGCATGTTTTGTATGGGCAAAGCAAAACTGCTGATGTTAATACACCTCTCTTCAGCATATTAACTGTGAAGCATCAGTTTAAAGCAGCATATCTTTCGTGCAAGTCTCATTGCCAACATGTGGAATTTCATCAGATGAAAGAGACATAAATCAGTCAAATATATAGCGAACCGATATAGCAATATTGCCAAGCATCAACTCCGAAAATGAGTTGTATCATAAAAAACGGTCAGGCTGGTGCAAGTGAGAAGTTGATTTTTGACCTTTCTGCAGTAAATTTCAGTCTAGAAACACTTGTCAAACCTTACTGACTAAGACAGCCAAATAAACGGACCTGGCTCCTGGACTAATATATTTATCATAAAATTGGGATGAAAATATTATAAAAGGGAATTTCTAATGTGTCAATCGTTTAAGCAATCCGGAAAATTGGTTTTGTTTATAAATCTATGAGAGAGAGAGAGAGAGAGAGAGAGAGAGAGAGAGAGAGAGAGAGAGAGAGGAGTTGTTGTTTTTTAAGCTGACATTATCCACTTTGTAGAGATATGCACTAGAACATTGCAGATGAGATTCACATTTTGTCAGAGGGAATATCAAACACAGACTTCAAAAACCCTGACAGTGAATTGCCAGACCTTTGAGGAAAATGGCATTTATGGCACGTCAAATAGCCAACTCGAAATCCATCAGCCGTTCCGTCATTACCAGAAATATTGAAAGAACTCTAATGTAAGCGTTTCTCATTGACGTGTCGTTAACAGCCTACAGCTTTCTCTCTCTCTCTCTCTCTCTCTTTTTTCTTTCTTTTTTTTTTAGCTTACAATAGATTTTTCCTATTAGCTACGAATGGTGTTTAATACATAAGTGAACTTTGTGAATGTAGAAGAAAGACCTACAAAATTCAATGCTCAATTTCCGTGACAGTTGTCCATTATGATAAAAATCCTAGCGAATGTGACTCGATAAAAGACAGGTGAGAAAAAGAATTAATTAACAATGAACTGCATCAATTTCCTGAATTACATTTTGTCAGTTCCTCTTTAATCAAGATGTTTGTGTCCGTTTCTGTTTAAGAGAAAGTCCCAATTATTGAATTATCGTTATAAAAGAGTTATTTGGTTGTGCTCGAAAACTGTATATATAATACAATCACAATGATACTCTCAATCAATTGTCTTATCATTTCCAGGTGAGATGAGCAGAGTGTACAAAGTCGAAGTTACATTCCCATTTATCTTGCCTTTTTTTGTGTGTCTTTTATTACTTTAGCATGACAATTTGCATTATTTTCTATTTTAAAATGACTTTGAAATGCAAATTTAATTTGCAAGTTCGCCTGGGAGAAGTTTCTGAATTCGTTGAATATATAGAAAAAGAACACTTCATGGTAGATTAAATGTGAGAATTCAGAGCTGGCCTTTTTACAACTCAGCAGTTTTCCGCTGTCATTACTTTTTGGGTTTGAAATCGTTGAAGTTCCAAAGTGAATCTCGGGGAAGATCTAAGCATCAATCTTCCTTTGACAGGAAATCAACAATATTCATCTGAGTACCATGGTTTGCTGGCTATGGTTTCTCCATTATACTCACATAACAAAAGGTTCTATTCTGGAAATCTACAACTCTAATGATAAATATGGCGTAGAATATACAGTAGTTCTCTTGCTAGTAATGTATATTTTTTTTTCTAATTATTATACAGCCTAAACTCTTCGAAAAGACAGCTTGGAAAATCTAATAGTAAATAACAATTAAAAAATCCTCCTGAAAATTAGAGTTTCCACAATTTGGAAGCCTTTAACGGATGTAAATTACTTCCAGCAAGAATTTATCAAACGAACTTTTCTTCTTTCACCAGAAAATCAGGTGATATTCAACTATCCAATAAATCAGGGAAGAGATGATGGGTTTGAGCAATAAAAAGAGACTCAAAGTCTTGAATATATGAAAGGGCTTTGAATGGAAAGACAGAGTGGTTTTGTTACATTCCCGCTTTAATTACAAACTTGTTGCCTAGAAACAGAAAAATGAACTACCAGAAACTCTCTCTCTCTCTCTCTCTCTCTCTCTCTCTCTCTCTCTCTCTCTCTCTCTCTCTCAAAATCACATATTAACGTAATTTCCCTCGAGCCTATGACAATCTTCTAAATAAAATAAGTTTCCTGTTATGACTGCATTCCATAATTCAAAAATTTACTAGAACCGACAATCAGTTCTAATATGCAAGAAGGTCTAATAAACGTAATTATGCGTTAGTGTGCATATGATTGCACTATCTAGAAATTATTACTCAAAATTTCTTACAAGACTTATATGAGCCGAATAGCCTTTAGAACACTTCTAAATGAGATTCTAATCTTTGTCATTCAAACTAGGACACGTTCTGGGACTAGTGAGCCCTTTTATATAGAATATTTCTCACCACCTTCTCTTCTGGCAGATAAAGGAATCGAAATGCCACCAATTCCAGACGGTCTACTTCATTAACTCTTAAGCATGCCAGTGAAGAGGGCTTGGCGATGTGGCATCCCTGACGGTGTGGCATCCTTGGCATCTACAGTCCCCCTATTTAGTTTAGAAATAAAGGCAACCTATGAAATATTCTCAGCCGCCTTTCCATTCAGTACACTTTTGGAGAATGGCAATTTCGCTATATCATGACGTCTAGGAACGGGAAAATTTCAAATATCAGGCTCTGCAAGATTCCAGTTTCAAAAAGGAGGATAAGATACATAAAACGTAGTGAACCTTAGAATATTGTATAAAAAAACCTAATGTTTTTACGACTATAGTTAAAATGTAATTACAGGGAAATCAGGTTTCTTAATCGATATAAACTGCATGTGTATTCTGGTCCAGTCACATTCTATATTTATATTCATTCGTATCTATTGTCATTTTCACGATCAGTTGTAATTTAGTAGGTTGAATAGAGCGCCCGAATGCAAATCAGGGTGGCTGTTTCTGGGGATAATGTAATTGCGTGAATTATGACGTCTTTTTTTTCCATTCCTCTTTTTTTTAATATAACAGTTTTGGATATCTAATTGTATTTATCTTCATATTCTTTGATAAATACATTCATGATCTGTTCATTCGAAGTTTTGATAGATAAGAATGTTACCTAAAGAAGTGAACTAATATTTTAGTAATAATTTTTATTGAATGTGTTTATATGTTGAAATCTTTACATATACCTAAAGAAAAATATCACTTTGCTTACTGTTCATACGAAAAATCATTCCAAAATATTTAATTTCCGAGCGGAAACATTTGACCAAAACTTATTATTAATAATTTGGCTTTATCAGCAAGTTTAACATATAAAAAATTAAGTTATTAATAACTCAAATGGCTGGTCGTGCAAACATAATTCAGAGTATGGATGTTACTAAGTCTAGAATATTAAATCACCTCTTCCCAGATCTTGTCATTAACTGCGTTTCTTGAACTGTTTGCAACTCAGATACTTCACGTATTATTCTTCATTGTAAATTTTCTTTTCTCTCTTCTTCAAAATCAAATATACTGCAGAAATTTTTCATGTAATTGTTATCAATTATCATTATTAAAAAAAATCGCCTTTTGGATGACGTTCAGCTTACATGGTGATTTTCGAATGTCACGAATAAGTACCTTTTTTTTTCGTGGCCGCTGGTACAATTGGAAATAGTCTAAAATTCGAACAGCTTTTAAATAATTTACCCGCTGCCACAAAAATTTCATTCGAGAGATTGAAAAATTACCGTATATGCTTAACGGCATCTAGACGGCCAATCTTTTTAATGAAGTTCGTTTCAAAGAGTGTTCTCACAAGATAATATAATATAATAATAATAATAATAATAATGAAATAATAAAATAATAATAATAATAATAATATAATAATAATAATAATAATAATAATAATAAATAATAATAATAATAATCATAATAATAATGTAATAATAATAATAATAATAATAATAATAATAATAATAATTAATAATAGACTAAGAACTGAGCGTTGCCTATTCAGAAAAATCCCTGAAACCCGAGTTCTGTTTTGTTTTGCTTAGGAGGATAGCTATACTGACGCAAGTGGCGCATCGGAAATTTCATTCTTCCATACTGGTCCTATTGTGTTAGCACTCTTCAAAGTTCTGTTCTCAAGGTTGTCTAAACAATTCGGCGTCAAAATCTGGAGTAAAATCAGCAATTGGATAATACTAGTGATAACATTGCAACGACACTGAACGTGTATACTAATAATGATAACAGTATTAGTTATAGCGGTGGCAGCAGCATCACTTGTAGCCACATTCATAGTGACAAACGTAAAAATAACAGTAGATTTCAGTTGCCTCATAAGCAAAAACTCCTTGGTTAAATATTTCCTGTAATCTCAAGTAAAATATTACCAAAATCTTAACCAATTAACAAACACATAAGACATTTCGTAAATTACTACTTTGTAATCAAGAATGGGCAATCTTGTTGGATCTGTATTAAATGGGAGTGTTAAGTCCGTTACCTACCTGCGAAGGTTGGCAAACGACCGAAAATCAGCTTCATAATCTCCCAGATATCGCCCTTCTCTCTCTCTCTCTCTCTCTCCTCTCTTTTCTCTCTCTCTCTCTCTCTCTCTCTCTCTCTCTCTCTTCTGAATAAAACCTTTCAACTAACATGTGTGAAATTAAATCCCCTTTACAAGAAAAAAGTTTATTTATATAAAAACAAACTAACGTAAACAGGTTAATTAGGGTAACCAGTCATAATGAAGAAAATTATACGAAAACACAAGCAAATAGAGAACACCATTTAAACAGTAACGAAACCATCTACCGTTTCTACACTGTCACTACTAAGTCCCCTAATTTTTTAAGTCCATTTTACCAATCTCACTTAGCTATATTCCCACAACAGCGAGATTCTCCTAAGCTCATACATGGCACACATGTGTCATTTATGCCCATAGATGTGAAACATCAAAATGCTCGAAAATTAAAAATGGTACAATATACATATAATGCAATCAATGACACAAAATAAAAAATAGAAAATATCTATCTTCAAGACCCACCACTCAGGCGACCGTTCGTATCCAAGCGCCCTGGCTGTGTCACAGCTCAAAGCAGAATAAATAATTGTTTCACAACAGGTCACTTATGGGCTATTTCCAATAAGACAAAGGAGCACACGATTCCCCACAGACACTCCTTGAAATCTAGAATTGTAACCGGGCAGTCCCTCACGAATGTTCTGTGCTGAATCTATTTCCGTTCCACAAGGTGTTTCCAACCGCCTTCGGAAAGATTGACACTGCTGAACTTAACTTAATTTATTATTTGGATAAACATTTTTGTGATTTAACTTTATTTAACACTTTAATTCAATAATTGATTATATGTGCGTTTTCAAGTTGTAGTAATTCCTTCCTTCAAAAGTTAGATTGTGAATTATGATTATGAATTTTGAATTTAAAGATTAATTTTTGTATTGAAAGTTTTCACAGCAGTCTTTCATTTATTGTCCACCAGCAGTAGGAATTGATATGTAAAATAGAACAAAGTGATAGATATATTTTGTTTTGTTACAATTCAATCTAATTCGATGTTTCATATGGTTAACAAGCTGTGCAAATGATCACTGTTGCCTTTATGATAGTCATTCGTGTTTAATTTGTTTTGAGAGTTCAGGTATCTATCTGGCTATAGTGAGGTAAGTATTGAATTCTATGATTGATATGAGTTATTATCAGGTGTTTGGAAACACATCTTAACAATATATATATATATATATATATATATATATATATATATATATATATATATATATATATATATATATATATATATGATTCTCTGTTCTTTGTCTTCAACTTCAGTGATGGATCTTCGTACTTTGAACTGTCTCATAACTGATTATTCACAGTGATTATAGAACATATCAATGATATCGTAATTCCTGTTATATCTAGTCTCCTCGTTATATCAGTTAAAAAATTAGTTTACGTACGTGAATAATTACAAACTACCAAAGGGCCTCTCTTAATAATATAACTAATATAACGATGAGATACTTATTAAAAAAGATCCAAAATAAGGTCATCTTTTAAAGAAAGAAAAAGAGAGTAATAAAATTCTTGTGAAGGCTTATCAGAAACATCCATCCACCCCTGACCTTTGAGATTTTTTCCTACCAGCCAAAAGATTCCTTCTTCTATAATGCCTATAAATTGTCGCAGAGGATCGCTGTGATATTTTTGAGAGTGGGCGGGGTAGGTGGGTAGGTAGGGAAGGGCGATTGAACTAGGAGCGTAGGCAGAATTCTGAAAGATTAAAATGGTCGAGATAAAACTGCAGCAGAAAGCATGTGAAAGTTATTTTTTTCTTATTGTTGATTTATGAGTAATATCTGTTGCACGTTCTAAAAAAGATTTTTTCCTAATGGAAATATAAATACACTGACTCGGCAAAACTAAAGAGTCTGTCAATTCACTCACGGCATAAGAGACTTATCGAGAAAGGGTCAGTATTGGATAAAGTGTGGAGTGGATGACCAAAAACATCTGAGGAAAACATCGATCGATCGTGTAAGACAAGCCTTTGATCATATTGCTGCCAGACATTTATAGCTACCACGTTCAACAGTGCACAAAGTTCTATACAAAAGCTTGTGACTGTACACTTACAAAGTTCAGTTTATACAGCCACTCGATCCAAATGAAAAACCAAGACGAAAATAGTTTATAGATAACATGCTGGAACTAATTTCTAAGGATGAACTGTTCTTCATCCGAGTTTGTTCTAGTTATGAGGCAGCCTTTCATGTTTCAGGAAAACTGAACATTCATAGTGTGGGAATCTGGGGATCAGAACCGCCCCATTTGAATAGGGAATTTCAACGAGATAGTCCCAAAGTGACAGTGTGGTGTGGGATCATGTGCCATTGAATCAGTGGTCCATGGTAACCGAGTTGTTTACTGCTGCTCAATATCGCACCTAAAGCCCATTTTCAAACATAAATATTCATAGAAAACGTACAGAAAATAATATTTTTCACTCCTAAGCGAAAGCGAAGTAATCTCACGATATGGCTACCCTCGATAGAATAGCTGAAGTGAAGGATTTAGAAGATGGTGATATCAAGAAAATGAATAAATCTGAATTGATTAAAGCTCTGAAGACTGCAATCGCCCATATCAATGAGGAACCAAAACCTGAACTTACCTTTCTGACAGGCTTGGTGGATGATGCTATGCAGAGAATCCCAGACAGAGAAGCAGATGGAATACCAAAACAATACATCAACGACATTGTCACTGCTGTTGTTCACGCATTAGGCCCCCTTATTCTTTTTAACAAGCACCCAGAGACAGAAAAAATGAAAAAGAACATACAAGCAAATGCATATAATCATGATGCTCTCGAGCAGTACTCCAGGAAGGAAAATATTAGAATTCATGGTGTCCCAGAAGATAGAGAAGAAGATACAACCACACTAGCTGTGAACATCATGAACGAGGCTGTTAAACCCGAGGATGATAGGGAACCACCTGTGAAAACCTTCACACGAGCAGATATAGGTATTGCCCACCGGTTGCCGAGCAGAGGAGCGACCAAATCAATTATTGTAAGGTTTGTAAGGCGCGAAGACAAGCTTTTACTTATGAAAAACAAAAGTGGACTGCGTAGACGCCAAGGACCGAAAGTTTTCATCACGGATGATCTTACACCACTTCGAAACAAAATGCTACAAGCCCTTAAAAGTGACGAAGGAATTGCTCGGGCATACAGTTTGGATGGTACAATTTTTGCTGTTGAAAAAAATGTAAGTGGAGGGGACGGTAGAAGAGTCAGGGTAAATTCCCCTGAGGATCTTTATAAGATAGGATAGAAAGAAGATAAGGTGAACAGTCACGGCCTAACTCTACAGTTTACATAGGATAGGCGCGACCCCTTCTTAAATGAAACGGATATGGAAACGAGACAGGACAGTGGAAATGGAATTGATAGCAACAAAGATAACTTGGATAAAAACTATGCAAAATATAAGTCATTCTCTAAGCTGAAGATAGCTAGTTTGAATGTTAATGGACTACACAGTAAAGCCAAATTTGGTAAACTTGAGATATTTGTACGAGATTTTGATTTTATTTGTTTATCTGAAACTAAATGTCATTATATCCACGATGACTTGTTTCCTGGGTACTCGCATTTTATTAAGAAAAAAAAATTATATTACTCTTCCCTATGGAGGTATACATGGAATCTGTATGTTAATTAAAAGACATAGAGAAAAATATGTAACACTGATCGAAGACACAGTGTCTGATTCCTTATTATGTGTAAGATTTCATCGTAGGGAAACGCAGAATGATATTATTATTTGTGCCTTGTATATTCCACACGAGGGATCGCCTTATTGTTCATCTAATATCTTTGATGTTATTGCTGATGATCTTATGAACTTGAATGTAAAATATGAGTTACCAATTATATTGGCTGGTGATTTTAACTCAAGAACAGGCTTACTTAATGACTTTATAGAGAACGACCCTTTGCAAAATATCGATTTAAATGATTTTATTGATGAATGTCTGTTTAGCTCCAAAAGGAAATTAGAAGCTCTTGGCCTTAGCACAGATCGCTATAACAGTGATGTAATTACTAATAACCATGGTCGTAACTTAATTGAACTGTGTAAAATGCTTGACGTTAAGGTAGCTAATGGGAGATTTGGGGGGGACAGTGGCGTGGGGGATTTCACTTGTTTCACAGCTAATGGTAAAAGCTGTATTGACTATTTTTTGTTTCTCCTAAACTTACGAGTAACATTACGGATTTTAATGTTGAGCAATATGACAGGTGTCTGTCCGATACTCACTCGGCCCTCTCTATGGTATTACATCTGGAAGAGACTTGTAATATGAGACCACCGGAAATACAGAAGGAAGAACATTTAGATTTAGACAGTGAGGAAACCCATGATATGAATAACTTTGAATATGAAGAACTTAAAACAAAATGGACAAATGACATAAAAAATCTATATATGGAAGCATTCAATACTAGAGATATTAACTTATTAGCCCAAAAATTAGATTCACTGAACCCTTTGAATGTAACCCAGAATATTATGAATGATATTGTAAAAGATTTAGTGAAATTATATATTGACCCTGCCAAACACATTGGCATTTGTAAAAAAGTTGATCAAAATAAACCTAAAACTAAGGATTTCAAAAAGGTTAGCAAACCATGGTTTGACAAAGACTGTTCTAGTAAAAGAACTGAATATATGAAAGTAAAAAACAGGCTTAAGAAAATCAAAACAAATGAAGCTAGAGACGAACTGAAAGCTAGAGCTAAAACATATAAGAAAATAATTAGTAAAGCTAAGAAATCTTTCAGAAAAAAATTTCAGAGAAATGTTAGAAATCTGAGGAAAAGTAGTAGTAAGGAGTATTGGGATTTGTTAAAGAATACTGATAAGAGTGAGCTGATTTGTAAAATTGCACTTAAAACATTTCGAGATTATTTTGCTAAACTCAGTCGAGGTAATTTTGAACCTGATGAGAGTGAACACCCTGATAATTTCGACCCAAGCATTATTAACCAGTTAGTTAACGAAGAATTAAATAGAGTTTTTACAGTAGATGAGATACAAATTCAAATAAAAAAAAACTTGAGAGTAGAAAAGCATGTGGTATTGATAATATTATAAATGAGTTCCTTAAAAACTGCCCTCATGATATGCTAAATGTGATATGCAAAATTTTCAACATAGTGTTGATCTCCTCAATTGCTCCATATTATTGGTGTATAGGGATAATAAAACCCATATTTAAGAAAAACGGATCCCTTGACGACCCAGATAACTATAGGGGTATCACACTGCTGAGCTGTGTAAGCGAAGCTTTTTACCGCTTGTGTCAACAAAAGGTTAACTGATTATATTGACAGCACTGGTCAACTTGGTGAGAAGCAGGCTGGTTTCAGGGAGGAATATAGTACTCTAGATCATATTTTTGTATTACATTCACTTGTTAATTTCTATCTCCATCGAAAAAAGAGAATATACTGTTTGTTCGTTGATTACAGAAAAGCATTTGATTTGGTTGACAGGTCATCCTTGTGGGGAAAAGAAATCTCACATGGCATTAACGGTAATATTATGGCTGTCATATATGATATGTATAATAATGCAAAATCCTGTGTGAAGCAGAATCACAAAATTTCTAACTTTTTCGAATGTAACATAGGTGTAAGACAAGGTGAGAATCTTTCCCCATTACTTTTTGCCATCTACCTAAATGATCTTGAGTCTTCTCTTAGCAGGGGGTATAATGGGATGGATATGTGTTCAAGGGAAATAAATGAAAAATTAAGTAATATTGATTTAGAAATGTTTTTGCGTATTTATGTTCTACTTTATGCAGATGATACTATTGTAATGGCTGAATCCCCAAAGGAATTACAAAATGCCTTAGACAAAGCAAAAGAATATTGTGATACTTGGAAACTTCAAATTAATGTTTCAAAAACTAAAGTAGTTGTATTTTCTAGAGGAAAAGTTAGAAATGTCCCGAATTTTAAATATCGTGAGGAGAGCATTGAAATTGTAGATGATTATGTTTACCTTGGTACTACGTTTAATTATAATGGTAAAATAGATAAAGCTATTAAGAAACAAGTCATTCAAGCACGTAGAGAATTATTTAGTATGTTAATTAAATGTAAAAAACTTGAACTACCCATTGATATCAACTGTGATCTATTCGATGCTCTAGTTGTACCAATTTTGACTTACAGTTGTGAAATATGGGGTTACCACAAACTAGATCATGTTGAAACTTTTCACAAGAAGTTCATGAAAGACCAGCTCTGTGTGAACAAGCGAACAGCAAACTGCATGGTATATGAGGATCTTGGGAGATTCAAAATTGAAATATCTATTTGCAAACGGATGATTGGATTTTGGTTGAGAATTGTAAAATCAAATTGTCAAATGTTTTTTATCGTTTTCTTAGAATTCTGTACGAGTCGAATGAGTATAAGTCTAGTTGGATCCATAAAATTAAAACTATCCTTGATTCATGTGGTATGTCAAATATATGGGAACATCCAGAAAATTTCAATCACACGTGGATAATAAATAGCCTAGAAATGAAACTCAAAGATATAGAGAGACAACAGTGGCATGCAGAAGTAGAAAGAAATATATTTGGCCAAGAAAAGTATATTATAAATTTAGATATACCAGAAAGAATTGCCCTTAGTAAATATAGGTGTGGTACTCACAAACTTCCTGTAGCAACTGAAAGATATTCTTGGCGGGAGAATCAGCACCCTTGCAGGCTATGTAACACCATTGAAGTTGGGGATGAATATCATTATGTTTTAGTTTGTCCTGTGATTAGAGAAATAAGAGAGAGATACCTAAAGCCCTACTATTGTAGAAGACCTACCACTTTTAAATTTAATCTGCTCCTCAATACAAGTAGTGCTAGAGAATTGAAAAGACTTGCAAAGTTTGTTAACCGTATAATGTCTTTATTTTAGATTTAATGCTTTCTAGGATTTTCATTATTCTGGTATTATTTACGATGTATGTACTTTCCTTTGTCAGAATACCTTTTATGCTTTAAGTATGTACTTGCTAGATATATGTGTACATAAATATAGTGGTAATCCATTGGTCTCTTCTTTTTGTAGTTTTTGTGTAAAATTATATATTTGTGTAATTTTGTAATTCTCATGACCCGGAAAGGGTCGATAGAATAAAATTTGCCTTTGCCTTTGCCTCCAACGAGATAAGATTTATTGCATATGTTTATCTTGACCTTTTAATTGAATATGTGAATCCACAATTATATGATCTTCAAACAACCATCATTTTCCAGCAGGATTGGCAACCACCACATTAGGGACTGCCTGTTCGTGGATCTCTAAATCAAATGTTTCCAGACCGATGGGTTGAAAGTGATACCCATGGCTAGATATTACTCCTCTAGACTTCTTTCCCTGAGGTTATGTTAAAGATATTGTGCATCAAACAAACAAAAATTTGGAAGGTCATTGATCTACTTCAGCAAAAGATCAATGATGACATTGCCACCATTGATGAATCTTTGCTACAGCGAACATAGCAAGAAATCAAGTAACGTCTTGATGTGCCTCATGCAACTACTGGTGCCCATATAGAGGTGCATTAAATAAGGCCAAAAATTAAATATCTATTACTCATTGTGCAATAATTTTGACATATTTGTCTGTTAATTTGCTTTTGTAATATATCTTTTAAATTTTAAAATCTTTATGGGCACCCGGAATATATATATATATATATATATATATATATATATATATATATATATATATATATATATATATATATATATATATATATATATATATTTTACAAACTCTGGTAGAATATTTTGAAAACAAAAGATAATTTCTGAAAAGAATTTTCTTACCTCTAACACTTTCCATATTGTTAACATCCTACATTAAGCATAAAATAGAAGTATGCTATTAAAGCTGATTTGAAGAAAAACTGATTATAGTTCAAAAGAACAAAAATATTTAGATATTAAATCAAACCAAAAGGGACAAAGGAAATAACGCTTTTTTGGTATTGGTGTCTGAAGGAGAAATTTATTAAAGTTGAAACATTACTTTTTAAAATCTTGAATAGAATTTCGCTATCTTTACCCCTACATGCCTCAGAATTTTTTTTTTATTCATCGTGGTCATCATTCAATTATCATTGGGAATCTCAAAACCCTCAATTTACGAAGCTCTACTATCTCTCAAAAGTGGACCACAAGTAAACATGTGTGCGAGAGAGAGAAAAAAAACTAGCCTTATATGAAATTATTGGTAATACTTACAGACGCCGTTTTAGATGTAGTACCAGGAAACGCAACAAAACAATCTTTTTTTTTTTTTTCTTCTTTTTAAATTCTGGGTGATACATGATTTCCTCGCTGATATAATCCATTAGTTATCTCATTCCGTACGAATTTAAAGTGATACTTGCCAACGGTTATCCATTGATGCCAGACTTCGACTGCATGTTTGCCCTAAAACTATACCTGCTTTCTCTATGTTTGATCTATATGAAGGAATTAACCAGCTACGTTCAGAGAGAATAAGAATATAAATAAAACTATTATGACAACAGTGATGGTATCTAG